>NW_018128697.1:13510-15680 GCF_001952655.1 Monopterus albus
ATGGCAGGGCGGGCGGTGAGGGCGGGTACATCCCCCACTAGGGAGTTCCTTTCGAGGGGGCGGACCAAGGAAGGGGCAGCCTGCAGGCACTGCGCAGCCAGAATGGAGTCTTGGTTGCATATCTTGGGACAGTGCCCGGGGGTGCAGGGTAGCAGGATTCGGCGGCATAACAGGATATGTGACCTCCTGGCCATTGAGGCAGAGCGTGCCGGATGGCGTGTGAGTTGGGAATTCTGCTTGAATATACCTGAGGGCGGCCTTAGGATTCCGGACCTGGTTTGCAGAAAAGAAGGTAGAGCTCTAGTACTCGATGTGACCATGAGATATGAGTATGCACCGGACACGCTGCAGGCAGCTGCAGCAGAGAAAGTCACCTACTATAAGCCTTTCGCGTCTCAGGTGGGGAGACTGGTTGGAGCAAGCCAAGTGAAGGTCATGGGTTTCCCAGTAGGTGCGAGGGGAAAGTGGCCTTCTTGCAATAACCAGGTCCTGGCTGAATTGGGAGTGGCAGTAGGCCGGAGGGCGCAGTTTGCTAGGCTGGTGAGCCGGAGAGTTCTCTTGTACTCCTTGGATGTACTAAGGGACTTTCTGAGTGAGTCAGTCTAGGGGTTCTCTCACCCACCAGCGAGCGGTTCGTTGGAAATAGAGGGGGCAGTGGGTCATCCATAATGATTAATCTGCTCAAGCTAGTAAGGGCCGGGGCAGCGATCACTGGATGACGCCTGACGGGCAGGATAACCCGGAAGGAACGCCTTGCCTTATAGGTCAAAAGTAGCCAAATGCGTTAGTGATGCGCATGAATGAATTAAGGACATTCCCACTGTCCCTACCTAATTCTAGCAGCCAAAACCGCAGCCAAGGGAACAGCCTTGGCAGAATCAGCAGGGAAAGAAGACCCTGTTGAGCTTGACTCTAGTCTGGCACTGTGAAGAGACATGAGAGGTGTTGAGTAAGTGGGAGGCTTCGGCTGCCGGTGAAATACCACTACTCATCATTTTTTCACTTACCCGGTTAGGCGAGAAGGTGAGCCCCCCGAGCGGGCTCTCACTTCTGGTGGCAAGCGCCTGGCCCTGCCAGGTGTGACCCTCCCATGGAGCAGAAGGGCAAAAGCTTGCTTGGTCTTGATTTTCAGTATGAATACAGACCGTGAAAGTGAAGCCTCACGATCCTTCTGATTTTTTGGGTTTTAAGCAGGAGGTGTGCGACAAGTTACCACCGGGATAACTGGCTCCAAGCATTCATAGTGAAGTCGCTTTTTGATCCTTTGATGTTGGCTCTTCCTATCACTGTGAAGCAGAATTCACCAAGCGTTGGATTGTTCACCCACTAATAGGGAACGTGAGCTGGGCTTAGACCATCGTGAGACAGGTTAGTTTTACCCTACTGATGATGTGTTGTTGCAATAGTAATCCTGCTCAGCACAAGAGGAACCGCAGGTTCAGACATTTGGTGTATGTGCTTGGCTGAGGAGCAGATGGTCCAAAACTACCATCTGTGGGATTATGACTGAATGTCTCTAAGTCAGAATCTCGCCTAGACGTGACGATACCACGGCTCTTCGGTTGGCCCCGGATAGCCAGCCTCGGCCGGAGAGCAAGGCCAGGGCTGGGGCGCGGCCAGATGATGGTCGTACCACGTTTGTAGAGAACCTGGTGCTAAATCACTTCCACACGTCCTGATTTTGGGTCAGGGTTTCGTACATAGCAGAGCAGCTCCCTCCCTGCAATCTATTGAAAGTCAGCCCTTGATCCAAGCTTTTCTCAGCCACAGGTGCGGGCCCCTTCGGCTACCCCTCCCTGGGGCTCCCCCCGGAGGTGTTTCTCCATGGGTGAGGTGCAGTACAGCTTAGCCATGTTTGTAGCTCTCTGCCCGGACAGTAAGACAGGTGGCGGGTCCCTGACTGGGACTTAGAAAATATTCTGACTCCCGTGCCTCTGATACACTGTTTGAACTTTGAAAATTGTCTGACCCGTGGTCCTGGTACTCCACTGCCAGAACTAATAATAATCTCTAACTGCTGACAGCACTTAGAAAAATTTCTGTTCCCACACAGTGTAGTACCAGGGGCATGAAACTCCATTTGGAGTGCCAGGTGCACAAAGTTGTGGCCGGGTGGTTTTGAATTGTGTAGCCTGGGGGGAGTGCTTAAGCGTGAGTACACAGGTTCAAC
>NW_018128698.1:0-3927 GCF_001952655.1 Monopterus albus
ATTATATATTCTCTGTGGTGAGGAGACGAGGGGTTCCGCCTTCATGAAGAGCCTGCAAACCATACTTCTGTTGTGTGGATAGGGGCCTGAGATAGAGATGAAACCCAGAGCTCTGTATTGCTTTTCTTCAATATTGTAATAAATATTTTAAAGGTTGTTCTGACTTCAACTCTTCCTCAGAAATGAACATGCAGGATGGTTAAGTCCTACACTATATATAACTATATTAACTATATAAATGTCACTTTTGTATTATTTGTGATGCTTGCAAATGTATATATTTGCAACTGGAATGCTAATGCTTTGACAGTACTGTATATGTAAGTGGTCATAAGAGGTGTGTAAGTGGTCATAACATGAACTACAGTCCTGTACATGTTACCCTATGAATCTGTAACAGAGCAGAAATACCAGTGTGTGTGAATTATATCCAACATCCATTGTCCACCACACAATCATTTTTTCCTCCATTTTGTTTACTTTCCTTAAGGTAGTGAAATGGAGCAATGAATAGCTCTGTGCTTCAGTTTTGTTGGAGTTAAAAAGACCAATGGCTGCAACTCTCAAAACTGCAGCTCACATTTGCATTTTCATGCTACACACTCCAGAACACAAAAACAAAGTAAATCAATGTTGTGTCACTTGGAGAAAGTGCTAGCATGGAACATGTTTGTGTCTTTAATCACATTATTCAACAAGCGAGTTCAAAGTACAAAATCAACAATTTTAAAGTTTAAATGTATAGTTTATTTATGCATTGTGTAATGTCAGACTTTAACTGTCCTGCGCGTTCTTTTATGAAGACTAATCGGACTCAAATAGCACCTTTCAAACATTTATTATCATAACTGAATGGACCATTGAATAGAGCAATTTACAGAGCTCTGGGTTCCATTTCTCTGAAGCCCTATGTGGATGTCTGATCACACCTCCCTGCTGGAATGTGATCTACACCAGGTGTCTGTGTGTATGTGTGATGTTAATTTGTATGTTAAACTGGCCAAGTGGTCATCTCAGGATGACGAGCCCTCGGTCTCTGCAGGACATCCCAAGACAAAGCAGAACTTGCAATATGTTAAGTGGGTCTGTGTGTGAATGCAAAACAAGCCGACTTGTCTTTGTTTAAATGTGAATGGGCTGTCTGGTCGCGGAGAGGTGTAGGCACCAAAGACAGCTGGGGACGATATGTGGGTTGTTAGATATGAGACAATGGTATGAGTTTTATAGATGTGTAATTGTATCACTTTTGGTATAAAAGGGACTGCCCTTTACCAGTCAGATAGAGAACTCTGCGCGACTGCTAAGTTGTGTACGACTTCCCTCCATGCTGCATGAAATAAAAGACGTCTTCGAAGCTACTCCGGGTCTCCAGGCATCTTTATTGGGTCCTGTCCGTTTCCACTACCACATCAGTGAACACATAGGGTGATATACTCAACTATGTAAACATAACTAACATATAAGTAGGTAAACTTATGTGTGCTATAAACTAAATCTTAACTATTCATTTCTTAATATGATAGAATAATCATACGCAGACAAAGTAAACACACAGATTAACTAATCAACAAACATAGTGTCAATCTGCTACTAATTAAGTTCTTAATTCAATCAAATGTTAGAATGAATCCTAGAGTATAACTTGGTTAATAATTTTACCCAACAGTAATCACATGATAACCATAGTAATGAAGATGGTGATAATAATGATGATAATGATCATAAATCACAGCAGTGTCATTAGTATGTTATTCTGATTATGTTTACTCACAGCAGGCTTGTCTTCCTTTGGTGTGCCAGAACTTTGTTACATATTCCTCACCAGCAGGGGGGGCTGCAGATTCCTCCACCACCTCATGTGCAGGAGAAGCTGGATGCTCTTCCACCACTCCTCCAGGAGGGGGAAGTCCTGGTTCTTCAATAACAGGTTTATCTTGCTCCTTTGCAGGTTCTGTCAGGGCAGGATCTTGTATTGCTGAGATTTCAGGAGCCTCCGTTGATTCAGTGATAATTTCATTCTTTCGCAAAAGGAAACAGTGCTCAATTATTAAACAATTCAAATGTGGCACTTTGGAGGCTGACAGTTTGTATAAAATTCAATATAAGAGCTCTCCCATTTCCAAATAGGCCATTCATGAATACTAAGCCAGTGTTGGTGTCAGGCTGTTTTCCATATGTCAGGTAAAGGTGTAAAGTTTCCACCACATAAACTGCATACATTTTTAAGCTGTCTGTCACATACCTGATAATGTGACAAAATATAATTGACATGGAAAGCAAATGACAGGAACAGAGGTCATATCAGAACTAGATTAGTTTTTACTGTATAAGTAATGTGAATATGTAATGTTCTTTATGCTACATACCACATTTAAACAGTTACTGTTGCAATCAGAACAAAAGTTATCAGAATATATCTGATCTACCTGCCCTGTGTCATCTTCATCTGGCTGCAGTGGGATGACAGTGAAGGTTAGTTTGAGAGCCCCAGTTGCTAACCTTGTCTTCAGCTCCTACAGTTGCATTGCTGTCCTGAAGAGAATTCTCTGTGTCTCCACCCAACTGCCAGTCCTGAGCCCCAGTCTGCGCTCCCTCTGGCCCAGCAGCAGGGGCTTCAGTTCCAGAAGTTGAATCTCCACTTGGTGATAATGAACCAAAGTCAGCCGACCAGTCAGCAACAAAACAGACATCTGCAGCCTCCTTGTGAAAAGCAGGGAATGCAGGGTTAGAATCCATTCTGGTTGCATAACAGCAAACTAATCATGGCTGCCATCTAACATATTGATATACATCTCATTTTGCTCTTTATTATCCTATTGTTTGGAAGAAATTGGTTTCTGTCAATTCTGGGTAAAGAAACTCTTAAAAAGAACAAATACTGCCGCCATAGCCACAGTCCTGTTCTCCTGATACTGGTCGAAAAATCTTTTCTTCAGTGATTAGGTAGGTACATACTGTATATGAAAATAATTAACCTGCATCAAAATCCCTAAAATACATCTTTAAAGATCAACTGTTCAAGTGTACGTATTCAAGAACAATGTCAACACAAGTAAAGATAATGTTGATCAGTGTTAGCTTTGTGCAAGCAGCACCAGGTAAGATCACAAGTGATTTCTGGTACTGAAGGTGTAGAGGTGCTATGGTTATGCCTGAGTGTGCTCCCAGCACCTCGTCCGCATGCCCTGGTTCCATCAACAGCTCCGCCCCAACAGGTGCTGGAGCGCACTCCCAGTGACGAGGCACACCTGCTCCCAATCAGCGGAGCAGTACTTGAGGGGAGCGCTGGTGTGTCCTCGTCGCCAGATTCTCTCAACGTCCCGCTATCATCAGTAAGCAGTCCGATCTAACTAATCTGTGTTTTCTTTTTATGTCTTGATGATCCCTGTGTTTTGAGTTTGTCTGAACTGAACTCTGTATCGCTGTACGAGCGGCCTTTTGTTTCGTGCCAGTGGAAATCTCCTGGAGGTTATTGGACTGAACTATGGTCTTGGGGAGCTTGGGTTTTGTTACTTTTTTTGCACTCTGCTGTCTCTTCGCTATCTGAACTTTTATTTAAGGATTATCCTGTGGAACAGTACGCGCCATCCCCGGCGACTCAGCTTCCCAGACACCTCTTCTCTGCTGGCATTGAGTTGGGCTGCACTCTCAATAGCGACGAGCCACAGCTTCCCCTATCAGCGGATCCATGCACCGGCCAGCAGTTATCTCACCACCGCCTGCCTCCCTGCACAGCATCATATCCAGGTTCCCATCATTATTTCCCACAGTCAGTATTGATCTTAGTCTGCTCATTCTGCTCTGTTCTCAATTTAGTGGCTGCTTCTGCTCGCCGGACCCGGGTTGCTCACAGAGTGGTCCAGTCGACTCAGCTCCCAGTCGCCCGTACTGGCCGTAACGTCTCCACTACTCCTTACACCCTCTCTT
>NW_018128698.1:11448-15622 GCF_001952655.1 Monopterus albus
CGTCAGCTGTCTCAGGAGTCCCACGAGCCAACCAGGCTCGAAAGGACTCCTTCTCCTTCAGGAGAAACATCCAACAGTGTGTGTAAATTTAGAACTTCAGTTTAAAATGCACTACAACCTCAAATAAAGATCTAAGAGAATTAACACACTGCTTAGATAATGTAGGGAATGTACCACTTGATACTTACTTTTGTCCGCTGTCAGTACTGGCAAAATTGAAGTATTACTACATGAATTTTGCTACATAATCATTGAACCTATATGCTTTAGTCCATATTTACCACAAAACATGTGAAAAACTGTTTTCCCTTTTTTTCCCTTCTTATTATTTATTATATGATAGGACTTTGCCTCCACCGTCACATGGAGATACACACACACACAAATTGAGGGAGCCGCCCCACCAGAGAAGGCGCAACAAAGAACGGCGCGGACTAGGCTCTGCAGTAAGCCTGGCCCCGTCGCTCTGAGGGAGCAGCCCCGCCAGAGAACGTGCAGCAAAGAACGACGGGAACCAGGATGTGTCAGGAATCGGCACGTGATGCTGCCAATAATGTGGGTGAACTCATTAAAAGGCCAGACGAGAAAATGCAAAACAAAACCGTCTCTTTAATAGGTTCTGCTGCTCTGAGGGAGCCGCTCCGCCAGAGAGTGCACAGTAAAGAACGGTGCAAACCAGTCTATGCAATAAGCCTGGCCCCGTCGCTCTGAGGGAGCCGCCCCGCTCGAGAACGCGCGTTGGGGACCAGGATGTGCAATAGCCCCCCAGGGAATGCGAAGCGAAAAACGGCGTGCAACAAGCTATGCAATAAGCATGGCCAAGTCTGAGAACACGCAGCAAAGAATGGCGTGGACCAGGCTATGCAATAAAAATGGCCCCGCCGCTCCGAGGGAGTAACTACGCCAGAGAACGCGCAGCAAAGAACGGCGAGGGCTGCGCTGTTCAATAGCCCCACAGAAAATAAACAGCAGAGAAAGACTCGGACCAGGCTATGCAATAAGCCTGGCCCCACCGCTCTGAGGGAGCCACCCCACTAGAGAAAGCGCAGCAAAGGACAGCAGGGATCAGGTTGTGCAATAGCGCACCAGGGAACGCGCAGCAAAGAACGGCATGCAGCAGGCTATGCAATAAGCCTGGCCCAGACAGAGAACATGCAGTAAAGAATGGCGTAGACCAGGCTATGCAATAAGCCTGGCCCCGCCGCTCTGAGGGAGCCGCCCCGCCAGAGAAGGTGCAGCAAAAAACGTTGCAGAACAGGTTATGCAATATGCCTGACCCTGCCGCTCTGAGGGAGTAGCCCTGCCAGAGAACACGCAGCAAAGAACGGCGCCGGCTGGGCTGTACTATAGCCCCACGGAAAATACGCAGCAATGAACGGCACGAACCAGGCTGTGCAATAAGCTTGGCCCCGCTCCTCTGAGGGAGCTGCCCCGCCAGAGAATGCGCAGCAAATACGAGCGCAAACCAGGCTATACAATAAGCCAGGCCCACCGCTCTGAGGGAGCCGCCCCACTAGAGAACGCGCAGCAAAGAATAGCGGGGACCAGGATGTGCAATAGTCCCCCAGGGAACGTGCAGCAAAGAACGGCGTGGACCAGGCTATGCAATAAGCCTGGCCAAGCCAGAGAATATACAGCAAAGAACGGCACGGGACAGGCTATGCAATAAGCCTGGCCCTGCCGCTTCGAGGGAGTAACTCTGCCAGAGAACGCACAGCAAAGAACGGCGCAGACCAGGCTATGCAATAAGCCTGGCCCCGCCGCTCTGAAGGAGCCGCCCCACTAGAGAACATACAGCAAAGAACAGCAGGGACCAGGATGCGCAATAGCCCCCCAGAGAATGCGCAGCAAGGAACGGCGCGCAGCAGACTAATCAATAAGCCTGGCCTCGCCAGAGAATGCGCAGCAAAGAACTGCGCCGGCCAACATGTGCAATAGCCCCATGGAAAACACACAGCAAAAAGCAGCGTGGAGCAGGCTATGCAATAAGCCTGGCCCCGCCGCTCCTAGGGAGCTGCCCCGCTAGAGAACGTGCAGCAAAGAATGGCGGGGACAAGGATGTGCAATAGCCCCCCAGGGAACGCGCAGCAAAGAACGGCGCAGAGCAGGCTATGCAATAGTAAGCCTGGCCCCACCGCTCTGAGGGAGTAGCCCCGCCAGAAAACGCGCAGCAAAGAACGGCGCAGAGCAGGCTATGCAATAGTAAGCCTGGCCCCACCGCTCTGAGGGAGTAGCCCCGCCAGAAAACGCGCAGCAAAGAACGGCGCCAGCCGGGCTGTGCAATAGCCCCACAGAAACCATGCAGAAAAAAATGGTGTGGAGTAGTGTAGTGGTTAGCAATAAACCAGATTCCAGAAGAAATATGTAATAGAACAGTATGTAGCTCATATTTGTTATTAGCTTGTGTAAGGAAGAGCTGAGTGGTCATGGGTTTATTAAGTTCATGTGAGTTGGGCTTATGTAAGTGGTCAGGATGTTTCCTGTTTTCGAAGTACAGGGTTCCCAGAATAGAGGAGTGAGAAGGGGGGGCCCAATGAACGTCAGGACTGACAAAGTCCAGCTGTTGTGAAGTGGCTATATAGCTGATAAAGGAGTGAGCCTGAGAGAGAGAGGATAACCATGCTGCAGTGAACAGTAGACCATGTATCTTTTGGGGACCCAGCCGGCTGGGGAAGACGCTGACTGACTCGGGACTGACAACAAACGACCTGACTGACTGGTGCTCTGACAATCTTTAGGCTTTATCTATTCCATTGCAAGAGGAGAGTCTCTGTTCTCTGATCTCTGTTCTCTGTTCCCTATCTACAAGATTATGTGTTTAAATACTACTCTATTCAGAATAACTGTAATATTAAATAATCCTTTAAATTGTAATGGTTTGTCTGAATTAATTTAGCACTCTTGCCACGACAGTAGGTTATGCAATAAGCCTGGCCCCGCTGCTCTGAGGGAGCACCCCGCCAGAGAAAGCGCAGCAAAGAACGGCACGAACTAGGCTATACAATAAGCCTGGCCCCGCCAGAGAATGCGCAGCAAAGAACAGCGCGGACCAGGCTCTGCAGTAAGCCTGGCCAAACCAGAGAACGCGCAGCAAAGAACGGCGGGGAACAGGATGTGCAATAGTGCCCCAGGGAACACGCAGCAAAGAATGGCACGCAGCAGGCTATGTAATAAGCCTGGCCCCGCTGCTCTAAGGGAGCAGCCCTGCTAGTGAATGTGCAGCGAAGAATGGCGGGGGCCAGGGTGTGGCCGGGAGAAAAGAAAGGCTCAGACCAGGCTATGCAATAAGCCTGGCCCCTGCCGCTCTGAAGGAGCCGCCCCGCTAGAGAACGCGCAGCAAAGAACAGTGGGGTCCAGGATGTGCAAGAGCCCCGCCAGGAAACGCGCAGCAAAGAACGATGTGCAGCAGGCTATGCAATAAGCCTGGCCAAAACAGAGAACGCACAGCAAAAAACGGCGCGCAGCAGGCTATACAATAAGCCTGGCCCTGCCGCTCTGAAGGAGCCGCCCCGCTAGAGAACGCGCAGCAAAGAACAGCGCAGAAGGCTCTACACTATGAGCCGCGCCCCTCCTCTCAGCAGCCTCGCCAGAGAACGCGCAGCAAAGAACGGCACGAACTAGGCTATACAATAAGCCTGGCCTCGCCAGAGAATGCGCAGCAAAGAACGGCACAGACCAGGCTCTGCAGTATGCCTGGCTAAACCAGAGAACATGCAGCAAAGAACGGCAGGGACCAGGATGTGCAATAGTCCCCCACGGGAATGCACAGCAAAGAATGGCGCGGACCAGGCTCTGCAGTAAGCCTGGCCAAACCAGAGAATGCGCAGCAAAGAACGGTGCGGACCAGGCTCTGCAATAGCCTCCAAGGGGAACGCGTAGCAAAGAACGGCATAGACCAGTCTATGCAATAAGCCTGGCCCCGCCGCTTTGAGGGAGCCGCCCCGCTAGAGAACGCGCAGCAAAGAACGGCGGGGATCAGGATGTGCAATAGCGCCCCAGGGAACGCGCAGCAAAGAATGGCACGCAGCAGGCTATGCAATAAGCCTGGCCCCCCTGCTCTGAGGGAGCAGCCCTGCTAGTGAATGTGCAGTGAAGAATGGCGGGGACCAGGATGTGTCAGGAATCGGCGCGTGATGCCACCGATAATCTGGGTGAACTCATTAAAAGGCCAGAC
>NW_018128699.1:0-8974 GCF_001952655.1 Monopterus albus
CACCAGTTCCCACTGAACCGACAACGCGCATGTTAAATTTGGCATGTTTTACACGGGATGCCCTTCCGGATAATGGCCAATTTTGTAGAGTCGTCAATCAAACTGCATGTCTTTGGACTGTGGGAGGAAGCTGGACCTGGAGAGAACCCGCGCAGGCATAGGGAGAAGATTCAGACTCCACACAGAAAGGCATCAGGTTGGCCAGGGCTTGAACCCGGAACTTTTGCTGTGGGGGAACAGCGCTAACCACTGTTCCACTGTGTTACCCTTGTAACTCTTTTGTATAACATTTTTTATTACATAGAAAAAAATGTTTCTCCTCTCTGCTATTGTGTGATTATGTACTTATTATGTATAGCTAAAAAATCCCAAGGCCCATAAATTTTCAGTACATTTATGCCTTTTATTGACTATACAAATTATAATAAATGAAGATGAAGCATAGAGCATATCCTGTGTTTTAAGGTCACAAGGTGCCCAGACATTAGATGTTTCCTTATATTGACTGCAAAGACATTAAAAAGAATGGTATTGATCCTCTGATTGACAGGAAGCAGATTAAGTCCACAAAATGTCAAACTATTGCTTTATGCTTGGGATGAACCCTAAAACCAGTTGACCCCTACAAAGAGCAGACAAACCATACATAACAAGTACAAAACCAACCTGGTTAGGTTTAGGTAAAGATCATGGTTTGTTGTAAAAGAACCACTTAGTAAACAACTACTGGTTTGAAACAGGACACAATATTTCAGCAAAAGCAGAATAAAACTAGCTAATAACAGAAAAGCTCTGCCAATGGAGTGCTATTGGGACTTTGATATTTATAGCAGAACTCAACAGGATCATGGTAGGACTGTGAACAATGTCAGCCTCCCTCTGGAAGTTGATATGCATTTGATAAAAACTAGAGGATCAGCTTCATGTCTTTGTCCGTTATCTGTAAATTACTAAGGAAGGACAAGAACCCAACTTTCATGATTCAAGGATCCAGCTGATCAGATCATTTTTACAGTAAATGGTTTTGCATGTGCAATACACTGGTAATGAAATTATTTAAACCTCCCCAGTGGATCAAATCTTATGCAGTTCTGCAGAAATTATTTCCACTCTGCCATAGGACACAAAACCAGGAACCTAAAACTAGACCAGACAATGTTTTGTAAGGCTGAGGAGAGGTTAGTGTGGCTGTTGATTCCAGGGGACAAAGCAACACAAAAGAGTTAATTCACAGTATCTCTCATTAGCATATATGTTTAAAAAAAATCAGTATCACTTTTTTATTTGGCCTGATTTGTGACTCCTGTAAATGGTTGACTCAGCATTAACAAGCTCAATAATTTTCATTAACAGATTAAAGGCCTCATTTCAGTCACTCCACACTGATTCGTTATGGTATGTTGGTCTGACTGGAACCAGGCTTCAGAATTTGAAGTGTAACAACAACTTTAATAGATTTTCTAAACCAGGGATAGAACAGGGCATATATTATAGGGTTTAGACAGGAGTTAAAATAGAACACACAAAGTACAAATGCAGAAGATGAGGTATTGATCATGGTAAGCTCGCCTACGAGTGTGGTACAGAAATATGGGCAGGTGCATAATAGAAACACAGCTATAACAACACCAAGAGTCCTGGCTGCTTTCAGCTCAGATTTCTTAGCACTGACTGAACTCTTATGTATGACAGCTGCAATGTGAGACCTCATGGCACGAGCCTGAGACACAGCCACCACAAACACTCTCATATACAGAACTATGATCACTGAAATGGGAATGATCAAGGTCAAAATAAGATCAGTAACTCGCTCTCTAAAGTTCAAGACTATCACACACTCACCAACACAAGCATGATACCTGCCTGGTTGATTCAGGTTATTCATAAGCATCACACTGAGGCCAAAGAGAGACAATAACCAACACACTGAAACACAGATTCTAACTCTTTTAGGAGTGACTTTGGTGGAGTAATGCAGAGGGTCACAAATGGCCGCGTAGCGGTCAACTGATATGAGCACCATGGTTCCTACTGAGGAAGAAGTAATAGTTGAAGCTAAAACATAATATAACACACACACAATGTTGCCGAGGTACCAGCAGCCATCTATGAACATAATTTGAAACATCAGGAGGAGGCTGACAAAGAAATCTGACACAGCCAGAGAAAGGATGAGGAGGTTGGTGGGGGTGTGGAGCTGCCTGGAGAGGACAGACAGTAACATAGTTATCATTATATGTAGTATTACGTATCATCACTTGAGATAAAGACAAAAGTGACAAATTCAAATACATTTTCAGAAAAAATGTTGCTTCTTCCACAGTCATTTAGTTACTACACAGCTATAGTATCATAAAGTGATTAAATATGTGAGTACTTGAAGTGGGAGATGGAGATGATGACCAGCAGGTTGAGAGTTGCAGTGAGCAGAGAGATGGACGACAGTACAATGTAAATAAGCAGAGTGTCAGAGAGAGGACGCTTTGGCTTCATACAAGAGGTGTTGAGATGTGGAAAGCAGAGTTCAACTTCCTTCATCATCAGAGAGAGGAGGAGAAACTGCTGAACTGCTGAGCTCTGGCAGCTCTCTGACCTAAGCTGGCTCTAATATAACTTTAGTTGCTCTGTAGATTCTCTCTTTACTTAGAAACTAAAGTCCCTCCTCCATTGCTCTGCAAAGTCTCAGCATCAATCTCTCTGGTGATGTGGAATTATATTATTAATATGTATAACTAGGTAAAATGTATCCACAAAACCGGGTGCAGTCAAAAAATTCTGCTTTTACAATGGCACCGGTGGATGTCAGGCAAGCTCACATAAACAAGTAACTGCCTGGATTTATAACCATTCAAGGAAATCCTTAAACTATCACATACTTTTTAATGTTAGACAAAAAGTCTCGTGAGCGAGAGTTTGCAAGACATTTTCTGAGCTTTAGGTCACGTATAAGATGATAATTCACAATTGTAACTTATCAGAAAACATGAAAAAGCATGCAATGTGCTTTTTAAAGCTTATTGCACTGCCATGTCCCGACTGTTTCCACTAGCAAAACTGGAACACTACAAGCACAAAGAACTGATTAAAAGTAAAGGAAAGGAACTGAAAGGCACAAACTTTGGACTCAATGATCGATTCCCACGTGAAATAAACGAACAATGGAAAATGCTCTACCCCATCTTGAAACAACACAGGCAGAACAACAAAACGGGCAAAGATCATTGTGGACAAATTATACATTTAAGGACAGCTCTATCGTGACTCAAACATTACCCCGTGGCTTTTCTGATCTTCTACAGTGTACCTACCAACCAGTGACTGCTACATTATATGTTAAATAATTCACCCCCTTTCCATCACCCTGGTCTCTCACATCCACACACAGAACAACCCCTATCCCACACGGACTGCTACAACTATCTCTTCTTTCTCTGTTATTCTGTTTGTGTTTTTGTTTTAAATCACACCATGTTGAAATGTATACTTGTCCATGTTTTTTTGTACTGCTATGCTCACACTCTAACACACATACATATATACACACATGCATCAACCCTAGATCTCGTTAAACAGCTTTTTTTGTTTGTTTGATTTATTTTTTTGTTGTTGTTTTTTGTGTTCATTTGTTTTATTTATTTTATTTTTCTCCCTTCTCCCTCCTTCCCACGTCTTCCCTCCTTTCATCTTACGAACAGATATCTATAACAAACAATCATTCAGTCATTTAAATAGTGTCATGGAATGTGCGTGGATTCAGGACCCAGGTTAAGAGGATTAAAATCATTAACCATTTGATAAAATTAAATGCTGATAGATGCTTTTTACAAGAAATCCACCTAACAAATCCAGAATCACAAAGTCTTAAATGCAAACAATTTAACCAAATATTTTCATCAACATATAACAGTAGGCAAAGAGGCGTCTCAATTTTAATTAATAAAAATAACCCATTAATTCATAAAACATCTATCACTGATCCAGAAGGCAGATTTATAATTATTAAGGTATCCATTAACTAGACAACATATACACTTGCGAACATATATACGGCCCCAATATTGATGATTCATCCTTTTTTCATAATTTTTTCCTCATCTTTATGCAACTCAACAAATATTATTATTATTGCTGGCGATTTTAACATTGTTATTAACCCGATTACTGACCTTTCAAGCATCTCCAGCAATATAAGAAATTGGCACTCCACGGAAATAATATAACAATATATGGAGTATTATGGACTCGGTGATAGCTGGAGAATGAGTAATCCTACATCTAGAGAATACACCTACTTTTCCTCCCTTCATCAGTCTTTTTCTCGAATAGACCTCTTTCTTATCAGTAATTCCCTTACCCAACATGTAACAGACACCACCATCCACTCCATTATAATTAGTGATCACGCTCCCATTTCCCTCACATTAAATACTGAAGCCCATACTAAACCCTCTAGAAGATGATGCTTCAATACATCATTACTCCAGGACTTAGATTTTATTACAAAAGAGTGGGCATTCTTTCTGGAGATGAACGACTCTCCAGAAATCTCACCCTCAGTATTATGGGAAACAGGCAAAGCAGTAATTAGAGGGAAAATAATATCATACTCATCGTACAAAAAGAAAAAACAACTAGAACTGGAAAGCACCTTAGAACAAAAGATAAAACAACTCACAGATTTACATTCTCAAAACCCTAGCGAACAAACACAAAATGAATTAAGCGAATGTAGAAAGAAATTCTTGATAAAATAATATAGTGCTATGTTATGTATTTGCAAAACTGCTTAAAAGATTGTTTAAGTTCAGTACAACAGCACCTTTAACATTTTCACAAACATTTTGAGCTTCATAAACACAGATGTTAAGGCTGAAGTGCATACAATTGTACAGATGTACCTAATAAAGTGGCCGGTCTGAGGAGACAATATTTCAACATCTGCTGTACATGTGTAAATATGCAATGAGTCACTGCAGTTACAATACAACTGGGAAGTATTCAAAAACAAAACATGAAAATAAGCAAAATATATAGTTGGCAAAATTCTGCTCCCTCTCAGTACCAGTCTGGCTGTAAATATTTTTTCTTGTAACTGTCACTTAGCAAGAGCTACCATAAGCACACAAGAGTAGTTATGACACTGTAACAGTCAGACATTTGCAAGTAGCGGCTGTTAATCATGGCCTGCATGCACATTACCTCATGCAGGAGTGTGGCTTGTGCTGTAGCTAGCAGCAATGACATTGTGGGAAACAACAATAAGTTAGCTGTCTCGCTCCGAAACTGTTTCAACTCCCATTTACCACTTATGCTGCAATTACTCTGTAAAGTCACCTTTAGCACTGCATTATATTTATCCATTAAACCTTCAGTTAACATGGTACCATTAGCTTAGTGGTTGACATTAACAACATTGCTAACGAGCTAACAATTAGCTCGTTAATTAGCTCACCACAAATAGTTCTGTCTTTGCCATGTCAGAAGGGTTACATTTTCATTCTTTGCCTTGAGTTACATATAAGCAAGAAGTCGGTTGTATGTCATTTAAACCACCTAAGTTGAATTTTTACCATTAAAAAAAAAAAAGAAGTACACATTGACTGCTACCTACTCAAAAACATGGCAGACCAAAGACGGATGGACAACTTATGGTAATACGGTTCAGCTGTGTAATGGCTGCATTCAGGGGCACTCGGGAATTCCAGCTTTGGGAGTCACAAAAGTTATATTTGATGACTTCTATACCTGAAGTGCATTACTTCAAACGCTCAACCTATCTATCATACTATTACTCAGTTGCGCATATTGAACTGTAATGCTGCCAGGTTAAATAGAGGTATGAACAAAAATAATGCACATAATAATGCTCCCTTCATGAAACACTTCAGCACTTAGTTCTAAAATGTGCTTCAGTGAAACTACAGCCGATGTCGTCATTCTCTCAAGCTTGTGGATTGTACCACTGTTCTGTCTCAGACTGTGTGCTCTTTCTATGTACACTAGATCAGTGTTTCTCAACTGGTGTCACCCTAGGACCCATTTTCCAACCCACTTGTCAAGTCGCGACCCACCAGTACAGGTTTTCAAAAAAATTAAATTAGAAAGCTTTTAAAAAAAAAAAAAGTCAGTACAGCCTTTGTGTCAGATTTTTCTGTCTGCAATGAGGAAATGTTACTCAAAAATAAAAATAAACACCACAACTGCTGCATAACCCAACATAAATACAACAGTCGAATAACACAACAGGGTGCTGTATATGTATAAAACTGAATGCAGAAATGCAAACACAACATGTGAAGAGAGTGAACTACAGTGAACTAATGAGATGGCTTTAGTTGTCCTTTAGTTTTGACAAGAGTTTCAATGTCTGGGCTGATAGTAGACAGAGCTACTCTCAGATCATGTTCAGTGTCCAACCTGTTCCTTTGCTTTGATTTGAGCTGTACCAAAGTGGAGAAGCCACTTTAACACAGATAGGTTGTTGTGAACAGTAGGATTGTTTGACTGCCAATGTAGCGAGGGAGGGATATTCAGAAATCACGTATTTGCACCAGAAATGGGGGAGCCTTAGCTCATCAAATTTCTTTCTCAGCATCTGGTCACATGACAGCACAACTCTCCTGCTGTGTGGCAAGTGTTGGGAAACATGTCAAGTCCATTTTTAGTCAGTGACTTATCCACAACCTCAACTTCTTTTAGAAGGCAGTGACTTTGTCAGTCTGTTCAAAGATGTTGTGTCCCCTCCCCTGCATAGACACGTTTGTGTTGAGGGGCTCAAACACATCGGCAAGATACACCACATGCACGAGCCAGAGTTAATCACTGAGCATCTCAGTGTACTGGGAGTTATTGTGTGAGAAGAAGGCGGCGATTTCATGTTTAAGCTCGTAAAAGCGTGACATTACCTTTCCCTAACGAGGGGGAAACCTCACACATCACGCCCGTGCTGGGGGCTCCACAGCTGGGCTGCAGAGAACCGGGCCACACTGCCATAATGTACACCCAGAAACACGCTGCTTTGCTCGGGTACTGCAGCTCCATTACACACGGTGCTAATGCACTTCTCCCCGCTGCTGGGAGCTCCACAGCTGGGCTGCAGAGAACCGGAGCACACTGTCACAGTTTACGCCCAGAAACACGCTGCTTTGCTCGGGTACTGCAGCTCCATTACGCACGGTGCTAATGCACTTCTCCTCGCTGCTGGGAGCTCCACAGCTGGGCTGCAGAGAACCGGGCCACACTGCCATAATGTACACCCAGAAACACGCTGCTTTGCTCGGGTACTGACAGCCGATGCACGCACATGGATATGCACCTCCATGCACCCGGTGCTACACTTCACGCCCGAAAATCAGCTCCATAGCTGGGCTACAGAGAACCGGGGGACACAGCACTGGAATTCACCATTAGGAGGCAGGAACCAGGATAACAAAGGCCGCTTGGAGATCACCTTCAGCTGGGCAACGTGCCTGAGGTGAGTCCCAGTCTCTGCTCTGGAGCTTTAACACATCCCTATGTGTTTGTATTGGAGTACCAGGGGTGCGAAATTCAAATCTTAAAACTGTGAAAAATCACAGTTAAGAGGCACAAACTGGGGTAATAAAGGCCGCTTGGAGGTCACCTTCACCTGGGCAATGTGCCTGAGGTGTGTCCTGGTCTCTGCTCTGCAACTTTAACTTTGGAGTACCAGGGGCCGTAGGAACCAAATACCGGGTTTCTGAAATCGTGCAGATGGTGTATTCAAGTTACCCCCAAAATCTCATTTACCGAAGAAGGGCCCAGAATTTTGGTTGAGCTTACCTTCTTTGGTTAAAAAGACATAGAAAAATTTCTGACTTCATGTGCCACTGGTACTCCAGTGTTATTTTCACATTGACTTGGTGGCCCTGGTACTCCGCCACACAGACACCCAGTATCTGACACATTTTAAACAGAGACAGGCACTCATCTCTGGGCAAACTCACAGCTCTCATGCCCCTGGTTCTCCTAGAGCCCCTGTCTCACACACTTTACCCCAGAAACAAGCACTCATCTCTGGGCAAGCTCACAGCTCTCATGCCCCTGGTTCTCTTTACAACTTTCTGGCTATGGTGGCCCTGGTACTCTGCTTTTATTAACATTTTGACAGTTTTCTGGCTCTGGTGGCCCTTGGAACTATGCTTTTTAAACACTGACAGCTTTTTGGCTCTTGTGCCCCTGTGACTCCTGTGTTATTTTCCCATTGACTTGGTGCCACTGGTACTCCGCCACACACCCACACCCAGTGTCTGACACACTTTACCCCAGAAACAAGCACTCATCTCTGGGCAAGCTCACAGCTTTCATGCCCCTGGTTCTCCTACATTTTTTTTTTTTTTACAACTTTCTGGCTATGGTGGCCCTGGTACTCTGCTTTTATTAACATTTTGACAGTTTTCTGGCTCTGGTGGCCCTTGGAACTCTGCTTTTTAAACACTTTGACAGCTTTTTGGCTCTTGTGCCCCTGGGACTCCAGAGTTATTTTCCCATTGACTTGCTGCCCCTGGTACTCCGCCACACACCCACACCCAGTGCTGCCACACTTTACCCCAGATTTACAACTTTCTGGCTATGGTGGCCCTGGTACTCTGCTTTTATTAACATTTTGAAAGTTTTCTGGCTCTGGTGGCCCTGGTACTCCAGTGTTATTTTCCCATTGACTTGGTGGCCCTGGTACTCCAATTTCAAACAGTGCTTGGTTTTTATTGCTAGGACAACATCAAAAACACAGTTACCTCACTGAATTTAATTTGTTGAGGTAGTATTCTGCAGTAGGTTGGCTCAACCTGGCAAGCTTTACATAGCACCTGAAGGTCCCAGCTGAGGGGGCCTCCTGCTCGTCTGAACTGGTCTTGTACTCTTGAGAGGGATTGGCAGAAGCCAAACTCAGGGCCTTCAGTCTCAGTTTTCTAGTTCTGTAGCTTGTCCCTTTGTCCCGTAGAGACACATCAAAATT
>NW_018128699.1:9096-9858 GCF_001952655.1 Monopterus albus
GTCCCACCACGCCAGCTGGAGGGAGATGGAGGGCTTCTCGATCTGCTTGCCTTGTACCATGTGGAACACATACTGACTGCTCCGACCTTCCGTGCAGCACGTCCCATCGCTCAGTTGTCGAAGCCAACCAATCTCCTCCCTATTAAGGATGAAGGCAGCTTGACTGAAAGATCGAGAGGTCTTGTGCTCATCCACCTGGGGAAATAATTGGCAGAAAATTAACATTTTCCTGTGGATAGGTGGGCTTCAGCTGAGCACATGAGTGGTGTAAAATACTGACCAGAACTTGGTATTTTTTCCCACGATTCCAACTCACACAGCTAGCCACACTTTCCTTGGTCATGTTAGTGAGTGCAACGGATCTGTGCCCCGTGAGGATGCAGAGGTAGCCCATTATTTATCCAGTGACCAGAGAATGCTCGTCCCCCTGAGGTCCACTGCAGGGGCCTATTTCAAGAAGGCGGTTTAACAAACTCAGAGTTCAAACCTGAACTCTGAGTTGACTTACCCAGAGTTGGAAAACTCGGAGTTTTCGGTTTCAGAACAGCTGAAAAGAGTTGGTTTAATCAACTCTGAGTTGTTTGACTCAGAGTTAGGCGCGTGCCACGCGACTATAAAAAGCCCTGAACAATGGAGTGAAGAAATTACGAGTCACCATGGCAACAGGACCAAGCCAAAATAGGTCTGCGTTTTTCCCCGACAGAAATGGATGTGCTACTACAAGCATATAGTGACTACGAGCCCATATTTCGTAAAAAAAAA
>NW_018128699.1:12272-15605 GCF_001952655.1 Monopterus albus
CCCGACGTAAATTCAATTCCCTGCGAATTAATACAGCGTCCTCATCTACAGGATCCTCTATGAATGGACACGCCCTTTTGGTCTCTGCGTGACGGAAACGTGTGCAATCTATGAATGTACTGAAAGATTAAATGAGGTATTAAACACCTTTCACTTTAAAAAGGGGCGGAGACCCGGAGGAAACTCTGAGTTTCCCGAACAAAACCTGCTCCCCGGCAGGTTAGGTTCACAGAGTAAGTTGCCATAGTAACTGACTCTGAGTTTAGATTACCTCTCTTTGTGAAACGGGTTTAACTTACCCCGCTTTCACGGGTTTAAGTTACCTCCGTTTCTGAAACCGAAAACTCAGAGTTTCCCTCATTTCGGGGTTAACAAACTCTGAGTTTCGACAAAACCGCCTTCTTGAAATAGGCCCCAGGTCAAAGATTCTGCCAAAAACACAATATACAATATATAAATACAATGTATATAGGTAACCAGAGGGGCAGACAAAAGCTTCTTACCAAATAGCCAAAAGCTTCTTACTAAATAGTTTAGGAATTTTTGTTCTGGCAGCCATCATAAATTTCTGTTCCAGGGACACATCAACCTGGTTCTCTGTGGGAACAGTGTGACAGTAACACTGGTTAAAATACCATTGGGAGCTCGTGGCTCTGGTAGTCCAATGTTATTTTCCCATTGACTTCGTGCCCCTGGTACTCCAGCTCCTCCTCCGTAACAGATGCCTGAGCCACCTCACCTGTCTTTCGGTGCATCACTCTCTGCCGGTGGACCGTCACTTTTCTTTGGACCTCACACTGGATCCTCTTCAGTTCATACTGGATATTTCTCAGCTCCTTAAGCTTCAGTTTACTGGGCGTCTGAAATGAGTTCTCCACATGCTTGAAGAACAGGCTCACATTGCTCAACATGGTTTTAACCGACGTTGGTGCATAGCCCTTTTGAGCCAGGTAGGTTGGCTACTTGTGGGAAAAAGGTACAGTTTCAAGTTCCTTAATCTTACCTCCAAGCTTGCTGGGGCTTGGATCAGATGGTTTAGGTCAAGTAGAATATGACAGAAACATTACTCACTTGCGCAACTTGTCCATCTGCTTAAGGAACCGTAGGTCCCGCTTGAAGGAACTGCCAGCAGCCATGTAGAGGCAAAAGTGATGAACATGGCTGGAGGATGTCCTGGCATTGTCCCTGTCCTTTCTTCCTGTGCGTGGGCCCAGGTGAAAACTTTCATAGTCTCGAATAATGGTTTCTGCAGTTAATTAAAATGAAAGGGAAAAAACAACAAAAATGGTAAGAGGCCGTCCGGTCCCTGTACGACCGGAGCAGGAGCTCCATAGCCGGCATACTGACAGCCAGTACACACGCCCCTGGAGGGAGCTGATGCCCCTGGTACTCCAATGTTAAAATCCCATAGGGAGCTGCCATTTTTGCCATGCACTGGGAGAAAGGATGACTGGCTTACCAAATAAACACCCACACTCATTTCCCCTTCTGACTACATGCTCTCCTTTATCCGAGCAAAGTCTGTCATTTTCTCCAGTATTTGGGGTCCATGGCTGCACTCCCACCAATCTAGCCATCTTTTGCTCCAGCATCTGTAACCAGGATTCAAACTCCTCCAGGCGGGGGATGAATGAGCACACATTCGAGACTGCCTTTTGCTCCAGCCGCTGTAAGCTGTAACCTGAAGGAGGATTCCCAGGGGGGTGTTCATCCTGGATCTCCGAGCCCTCTGGCTCCACGTCAGCAGGCCACGCGGCAATATCACCCGTGTCCAGCTTTGACACCATGGGCGCACTGGTGTCGGACTCCCTCAGTGTAGCCAGCTCTGTGATGACGGCTGCCCTCTTGGCTTGCTTCACCATCGGCTGTCGCTGCTGCGCTGAGGCCCTGCCGTGTGAGTCATGGAGGTGTTTGTCGAGGCGGGCAAGGGCTTTCTTCCCACATATGGCACAGTCTAGTTTGTCTGTTGTTCTGTGGTAGGAAATGAAAGCAACCAAGTCATGCAAATATCTGGTTCCCCAGAGTCGGGGAATAGCAAACCGGTACACTGCCACCATTGAACCAATCTTACTATGCAGTCCCATATTTCAACAGAAGCCGAAACTCCTGCATGTTTGGAATGGTGTGGGACACTCTTAGGTGCCGCTTCAATTTGGAGAAGCTTTGAAAACAAAGGCCACACAATTTGCCCGTGTGCTGCTGCTCCATTTCAGCTAGCTGCCGCCCCTCAGCCTGACACATGTGCTTCTTCTTCCAGCTCCAAATTCAGAATGGCCCGCGCCAGCGCTGGAACGCCCACTTCCTTTTGAACGCAGCATGCCCAGCACATTGCCACTGGGTACAGCACCACCATGCGAGCGACCGGTGCAACACTTCTCCACAATACCACTGGGCAACCAGTGCAACACTCTTCCACAATAACACTGGGCTCTGGCTGCCGGACCGCTTAGTGTAGTTGGAAGTGTCAGTGGAATATGGAATTCCACAATACCGTGTAATATATGCAAATCTGGGTCCGTAATATGGGCGACAGCTATGATCCGATTCTTTTGCCATTACGGGAACCCTAGCCCCCTCGAAAGTCAGCAAACTTCTGAATGACACAACAACTGGACATGCTCTGATCCCAGGTCTTTGCACAGCTGTGTGAAACAGCAGCTGTTTTTGGCACTCCGTTTAATGTAGTTCACTATTTTTATGACATCTTTCAGTGTTGTATCAAGCACTGGCACCATATCCTTAGCCACAAGTGCTTCTCAGTGAAGAAAGCAGTGAGTCCACGTCGTATTCGGCGCTCTCTCCAGGATTTTCTTCACAACTCCTGAGTTTTTTCCAGTCATGGAAGCTGCGCCATCAGTTGTTACCCCCACCCAACTGTCCCAATGCAGTCCCACAGAGTCCAAAAACAAATCAATAGCATTGAAAATGTCCTCTGTCTTTGTTGACGTGGGGAGGTCTCATAGAAACTGTTCCTGTATGTCTCCATCCCACACGTGTCTCACGTAAACAAGCAAAATGGCATGATTAGCAATATCTGTTGACTCATCCATCTGCAATGCATAGTAAGCGCTGGCCTGAATCCCAGCTGAAGTCTGTTGTTTTATGTTGGCTGACATGTCTTCAATGCACCGCATTATGGTGTCATTAAATAGTGGTATGGTCTTCAACTTGTCCGCTGCCGACTGGCCTAATACCTCTCTGACCATGTCCAGGGCCGCAGGTAAGATGAGCTCCTCTGCTATTGTATGTGGCTTCTTGGCCTTTGCTACTGTATATGTTGAGCTACAAGGCATGAGGCCCGTAGTACCTGCTCTGATTTGGAACACGAGGACA
>NW_018128700.1:0-6233 GCF_001952655.1 Monopterus albus
CTGTCCATTTTCATCACATCATCCTACTGCCTACTTGGCTGTGGACCCGCTCATCTGACCGGCTGTCTCCTGTGCTCTCTCCTACTGCCCTGGACTGCTTCTTTTGCCTGCGGCACTCACCTGCCAAGAGCCGGCGCAGTCGGCTAATCAGGTCCGCAGTGTTCCACCAGAACTAGTTCTAACCTCAGCATACCTGTTCAGCTCTCTCATGTTCTCTCCCTCTGCTCTCATTTAGCTAGCTGTGTCCCACCTTCAACCCCGGGTTGCATCACCAGCAGTCCAGTCCAGTCCACCCAGCGCTCCCAGCTGCCCCATGACCGGCGAATGAGACCAGCTCTGTCACTTCTCCTCTGTACACATTACACTTACCTTGTCAAGCCTGAGTCTGAGTCCTGCAGTCTTTCTGAGTCCACTCACACACTACATGCGGTGTGCCGTAACAGTTTTCAGACAGATCTCTCCAGAGGAGGAGCAGACATATATCGCTGAACCTCCTCAATGGCATCTGCAGTAGTGTTCTGATATCTTCTGCATCTTTCCACAGGTCAGTGCCTGAAAATAAAATATTATATTACAGGACATTTATAAAGCATACACATAAATACAAATGTGATTAATGGTGTACCCGTGGAAGCCGCAGCAGGTTCTGGCTGTGTTGGTGTTAATGATACTGCGCTATGGGGTTCATTTCAGATTAAAGCAGCACACCGACTTCAAGTGGTGCGCAGCTGTCCATTGTATGAACAGACTTGACAATAAGGCTTGGAAATATTTACTTTATTCGGTGGCACCAATTCAAAATGTTCCCACACTTGTGAACATTTCCTTGATGAGTCCATAGCAAGGCAATCCAAAATGTGTTGACAAAAGGTAAGACACAGAATGCTGTTTTGTTAGATTTTACCCAAGTTCTTTTATTGAAAGCGCGAGAAGACAGGAAAGGACTGTTTAAAATCAACAAAGTTTACTCAAAGTCTGTGTTATGGTTTAGTCCCCCTCACCAGGAGGGTGAGGGAGAACTGAGGTAGGACTCAAGAGTGCAGACCCAGGTGCTAGTAAAAAAAGAAAAAAAAGAAAAGTGGTTTAATGGCACTAACACATATAACGTAACTGAGTCCATGTACATCTACAGTCCGGGTAGAGTAGAGCTGGTTGAGGAAACCAGGTCGTACAGGCGAGTAGACCGTCTAACGGCATGAACCAGGAGGATAGGAGGATGAAGATGGACAGGTGAAAAAAAAAGTAGCAAACAAAACAAAAATCAACAGCACAGGAAACTGTCAGCATTGACACCAGTTTGTCTTGCTTCACACATGTGAACAACATAGTAAAAGAAATCAGCAGCACAGTACCTGTCAGCATTGAAATCTAATCACATCACACAAACACATGCATACCAGTCTAACAATTGACATACGTTAATGCTCCAGCGACAACAGAGCATCTGCCAGAGGTTTAAATAAAGGAGCAGGTAATCATAGGAATGCACCTCAGCTGTGCGCACCAACAAACGAGTCACTCATTACCGAATGCAACACAGCTGAGGTGCCGATCCCGCAGGAAGAGATAGCAGGAGAGAGAAAGGCAGAAGAAAGACAGGCCGGACCTGACAAGCTGGGCACAAGTGAAGTCTTACAGCACTGGGATCAGAGAGACAGAGCTCATGCAGGAAATCGTTCTCTGAACCACGAGTTACATTTTCTCATTACATTTATCTTCTTGGGCTGCTCTGCACTGGACATAGGTACAACATTTCACACTTCGTAATCCTGTTGGCCATTTGGCGTGAGCAGGCCACCCCCTGCCTGCGTCTGCTTGTTGAAATGTGATCTAAACCAGGTGTGTGTGTGTGTGATTTTCAGGTGGCAACTTGATCAATGAACACTGAACAATGGGTTTTCTGCGCTGCAGACCCCCTATCTGTGTAATCCTATTACAGGACAAAACAGGACCTAGTGAGTATGCTAAATGGGCCAGGTGGTCATCTCAGGTTGTAGGTCCCCTGTTTCTGCAAAATACTGTTGTATCTGGTACTTTTTACCATGCTAACTCTGAGAGACGAAGCAGTCCAAGTAACTTCAAAACAGTGCTGATTTATTCAATGAACACAGGTAAAAATTAACATTACACGCTCAGGTATCTTGCACCTCCAACATCCACGCAGGCAGCTGAAAGATGAAAGACCTTGAACCACAACAGGCCTATACATTATATGACTTCGGGCGAACCCCATACTACTCAACTGTACACAAAAAAATGACATGGTAGGTGTTATATCTTGAGGTAGTACAAACTCCAGCACGCTTGTGTGTTTCAACAATTTACTGAGTAACTGCACAACGGCACACCGTGAACACTCGTGTGACAAACAGACAGCCCAGAAGCCCTCAGAAACAGTGCCCCGCAGAACATGTTCCCCTCCCAAGATCCTAACTAAGGTTCCTAGCTCCCAATTCAACAGCCTCAAACTATAACACTTCTCTCTAGTTATCCTTGACCATAAGCAACCTGCAGTAACTCATGAAAATGACTAAGCATTTAACAGCCTGAGCTAGACATCAAACATTTCTAATACATCAAGTATCTAACGAATATCTATCTGACTAAAAATACCTAACACAATAAAGCAACCAGCATAAAAAATGGAAAAATTAGAATGCAAAGCAAAAATGGAAAAAATCAATTTGCCAAACACTCAATAAAAATGGAAAAGAACAAATAAGGCAAAAAACAGAAAAATGGAAAATTAATCATCAGTCATATCCTTTTTTTTTCATAACATCTCCTGCAATAGTTAGGAATTACACCAAAATACTAAACCATACTAAGAATATCACGCCTGCTGTGTGTGTGCCACTATATGGTTTATGTGTTAACCTTAGCAAAATTGTCTGTAAGGGGTTTCAGGGGACTAATAACTGGTGTCTTCTTTGTCCTCCAGGTCCAAGGTGTCTTCATAGATGATGAGCTGTGGGAAGGAAGCCAAGGGTGCACTCTCTGAGGCTTACAGACATGATTTGGAGGAGGTGTAGAATATTTCGAGTCTATGGCTCTAGTAATGCATTTGGTGCCCAATTGTCTAATACAAGGGATGCAACAGCAGCTGCAGAGAAGTAGAATGGCTGCAAATAAAGCTATAGACACTAAACCAGAAGTGATTAAACCACTCCATTTTCCAAACCAATGTGACAGTAAATCAGAGAAGGGATCATTAATGCCAGAATTTTCAGCCAGTTCTTCAGATAAAGTAGTCAGACCCTCTAAGGCCTGACACATGTAGAATGGCTCACCTCTACATTGTCACGTCTGGAGCTGTAACACATTAAAACCTTACTTTCTGTGCTCCCACTTACTTCCCCCTTTTTTGAAAAAGAGTGGCATTCACATAGCCGGTCTTTTCAAAAGAAGCAACCAAATACATCCTGCTGCCCTGCTGTCTGTTCTGGGCAGCCCTATTGGGGCATTTGGTTGGCTCCTGGGGCCTGATGTTGTACAGGTGGTGGAGGAGGGTAGCTATTATAGTCATACTGGGGAACTTCTCCTGTTGATCATGAATATTGTAGGGCTGGCTGGGCATGACGCTGATTTGCCCAGTGTCCCAGCTCACCACGTTGGAAACAGCGGTCATTTCTTCATGGGACAGGTCTGGGTCTAGTACTGGGGTGGCCACACCCTCTCCCCCTATGGACAGTTCGATACTGGTAGTGTGCAGGAGGAGGATAGATCTGAGGAGAAGTGGTCCATAGTGTGGGACAAGCTTCTATTCTTTAAATCAGAAAAGCCTATATCATTAACTGCAAATAAGCCAGTTACATCAAGGCCACCTGTAGCGCTAACTGCAGTGTTTACACTGTCTGACTGAGAAGGTGAGGCCTCAGAAAGAGTGCAGAAGGAGAACTGTGAGTGTGTCTTGACTGACTCCCGGTGTTTGTAGTCCTTTAGCAGCTGGTGTGCTAGAAACAAAGGGGTTAGTACTACAAGCTGCTACTTCATTTAAATATTCTGCTGTCTCATACCAGGGAAGGGGGCAGTTTGCAAGAGGCCATTTTTAACAACCACCAAGGAACCCATGTTTGGAGAAATCTCTCTGGTCTGGGTTGGTTGTATTTTGTGGCATTTGAGGCTGAGACTGGAGAGAAGTCAACAGTGAACACACCTCAGCACAAGGAGGAGGTGCGGAGGTGAGGATGGGCACGTTTTATTGTTGTATTAAAAAGTTCAACTTTGTTCTCAAGTGGTTGTGTCTCTGGAGATTCAAGAATTGTTACAGGCATTTGCTGGGGTCATTGATGCAGAGGACTGATGTTTGAGAGCAATTTTAACCTCAGTAAGAAAACATTGGCAGTTTGCTAGAAAAGCCTCTGCCTTTTGAGCCATTTTAATTGTCTTTCCCTTTTGCAATCTTCCTGCTTTGCACACTTTTCTTTTACGCTGCTCAATGCTCATTGGAGCCAGCTTCAAAAACAGCGTTAAATCGCTCACTTTAGGTGGAGTGACTTCACGGCCTCCAAACATCCCCTTAGCTTGCATATCCTCAACCCAACCAGTAAATCTTTCTAATTCTTTCCCTTTGTCTTCCTTAAGAACCTTTCCTTGCCATTTCATGGCCGTCACATACAATACCGACCCAAGGTGCCAGGTTTACACTCTATCCACTGTTCACATATATTTAGTGCCATTGTAAATTAGACAAACACGTATTAACAAATTCGGTGAATGGCACAGCGCCCAATGTGAGGACCCAGCCAAGAAGCTTCTACACAGAGACTCTGCGCACTTGGCTGTTGAGTATACCAGTCAAATCACTTGTTTTAGACACCAAAATTGCAATACTGTAATTCTATAAGGCCAAACTGCTATTCCAAAACTACTTGAGAGCTGTAATTGAGTACAGGAATTCTCAAACAGGAAGCTCCTTGATATGCTGTTTCTCAAGACAGTTGAAAATCTCTTTCAAGTAGGAAAACCACCCCACAAGAATGTGAAAAACAACAAATTTGTCCCTGTGTCGTCATAGACTTTATTTTCACTACAGCATCACTCATCAGGGTTTCCCCTGAATGCTCAATCAGCAGATATTATACTGAAGTATCAATTTGTCAGTGTAATCTAGCCTAAGGCGGTTGAACATAAAGTCAACATATGTAGGGTACAAAGACTTAATATTATCAATAAGCTATTTGATCAATTTCATGCCTGAATCAGTTTAATGGCTGTAAACGTAAACAGACTATGTACAGGGTCTGGAGTGTGCCACAGAAATAAATACAAATCTTCAGTGTTTAATTGTGTTCAGTTAATACATTTTAAATAAAAGAACTTTTATATTTGGTTACGATTGAATTTAAATGATTCCTTATACAACTTCAATTAAAACAATAACAAACAATCACCATTGCCAATTAATAATTTCATTTGCTTATTTTACCTTCAAAATGAGAATTAACTGAGTTTTATAAAATAATGGAGATGGCTTTTAAATGTAACTTTTATTTAATTTAAATGTACCAACCTAACATATTTCATCTTGTAATTAAGTTGCTTAATTAATTAGCTAATTAAGATTAAATTATCTCAAAATGGAAATGATAAATGTTAAAACAACAAAATTAATTGTGAAATGGAATATTATTTGTAATCAACTTGTTAAATTAGTTATGTAAAAGCCTTTTAAAATAAACATTGTGATCTGAATTTTAAATTTTAATCATTAATTTGTCATTGAAAGGCAGACCAAGGAAACAGAATAATTAAACTTTAAATTTTATGGAATGCATTACTTAAAGTCAGTATTATTAATTCATTATTTTATTGGCTTTTAAAATGGAACATTTTTAACTGATCATAATTCAACAAGCCTTTTATTTGAAGCAAACTGGGATTGGCTCCAGCCCCCCATTTGGGACCAAGTGGTATAGAAAATGAGATGAGGGACTATGCAAATGAGTTTAGATTTTTCACTAGTCTTCAGTGCAGTTCAACATATTTCAGGATTTTTTAATAGATCTGCAATTGCTATTTAATTAAACAATTAGCCAACTGACTAAAACTTAAGCAATAACAAGCATGAAGAGTGTTTGACATAAGGTAGTTAGATACAAGACAATCGGTGCAATGACCTGGTTCGACACAGGGGGACAGCAGATCATGGCCACAAGTGGTGTACACTCTCTAATAGCAACCGTGTCTCCAAGCAATGTTGTTTTCATACAGCTAGACCACAACTACAGTGT
>NW_018128700.1:9169-14877 GCF_001952655.1 Monopterus albus
CCAGCCCCTATATGAAGTGACTCTTAATATCTTTTGTGCAAAAGTTAAAGCTTAGTCATAAGACTCCAAAGACATGGAAAACAACCAAAAAGAGACACAAAACACTATACTAACACATTTTGTGTTTCTTTCAGTCTTCATCAAACTTCAGAAGGGAGCATTATACTTTTTACTCCACTATTTGACTGCTATAGAGTGCCATAGGGATGGACTATCACCCTGGTTCCCTCAACAAAAAGTCAATGTTTTGTTTCGTACACTCTAAGTTGAGAACCAACACTTCACACCCTCACACATACCAATCATGTAAAACCTTCCATGTCCTGGCCTGTTTTGTTAATGTGTTATTTTGTGTTGCAATACATTAAAAAAATAAGTCAGTGGGATTTTTCCGTAGGCTTTTGGATTACTGCAGAAAATAAGCTCGGTGACAAACAACAGTTTTAGACACTTGCATGTTTTTTTCAGCAAGATAATCATCACATGTGAACCCCACCAAGCCCAAATACAGTTGCCAGAAGTGAAAAGCTATTGTTAGAATATAAACAAACTACAAAACGGTCCTATGACTTCAACATCACCACCACAGCTTCAATCTTGAAATCTGATTTAGTCAAACTGTTTAACTGGCACAGTTAGGAAATGTGTTTCCCTGTACAATGAAATTCTTACTTTGCCGTCCACATGAATGCCACAAAAATACAAATGAAATATAAAGCAGATAAACAAGCAACACAAAATTGAAGGCACTTTAAGCAGCACACTGATTTAGCACACACACCTCTTCTACAGAATCCTTCCCTCTTAGCATGATCTGATCTAACTAGTGACCATGGCATCAGTTAGAATAGTTTGCAAGTGCATGAGTTTAAACATAACTAGAGAAATGCATTTCCTGTCGAAAATGCATTAATCAAGAGAACATAGTGTGGCTGCTTTACAGCATCCACACAATGAGGCTATAGAGGCGGTCTTGTGAGTCTGTGTTTGGCCATGATTTTTAACATCCCTGTTGTCTCATTTAGCCACTTGTTAGCAACTGCCTTTTAAAGAACCTAAAAAATGTCAAATTCAAGAGTGTGACATTTACTAACATAGTTTATGTCATAGAAACGTGAAAATTTATTGTGCTTATGTTAATGACAGACCTTATTTCAAGGACCTAATCAAAAACCCACTGACTTCAATTAGAATTACCACCTCTAGTTGTATGCAACTGCCAACCAGCCAAATTCACGGGAATAAACAGACATGAAATCACAGTGATCTTTGACCTTCAACCACCAAAATCTAATCAGTTCATCCTTGAGGCCATTCCCTCAAGGCATAATGCCATTGCCGAGGAGGCATAAACACTGTAGACTTCAGGCTGAAGGAACTGGAAGTGCAAACCTGCTAGCTTATTTCTGGGTTTTAGGACCCAATACTATGGCACTCTAGTCACTGGTTACTTTATTGTTATTAGTTCCATTAAAGAGACATTTGCTGTCTTGTGGTTTCATTTAAATAACAGTTCAAATTATCCAATTTACTAAAAATCGTTAATATAAAGATACTTAGTAGTGCAGTAAAGAGACATTTGCCATCTTATGTGGTTTCATTTAAGTAACACTTCAACTAGAAAGGGTAAATTATTGATGTGAAGGAGACAAAACTTGTGTAATTTTACTGCTGAAACTTAAACTACACTTCCCACATTACACAGAGTCATTGACCTTCTTGAGACATCACACTCATAAGAATGAGCCAGACAGACTAACAACCTGAAAACATAACGCCATCGACATAAAAACCGTAGACTTCAGGCTGAGGGAACTGGAAGTGCAAACCTGCTAGCTTATTTCTGGGTTTTAGGACCCATTACTATGGCACTCTAGTCACTGGTTACTTTATCGGTTTCATTAAAGAGACATTTGCTGTCTTGTGGTTTCATTAAATAACACTTCAATTGATCAGGGTGAGTTAACTACCTCTTACATTAAACAGTCATTGGCCTGTTAATATAAAGATACTGAGTAGTGCAGTTTAAATCTGTTATTAGTGGATGAGATTGTGTTTTGTAGAGAAACTCACCTGACAGGAGTCCTTTCCTCCCTGAGTCAGACCAGCACACATCATGCTGCTTGTGATTCCACCACCGTAGTTATTGTTACAGTCACTGTTGGACACAATGGGAACACTCACCTCCTGCAATGTCTGAGGTGAAGGAAGGGGAACTGAGAAAGAAAAAGAAACATTTGAGTCCTTGCCTACACTTGATGTACACTTCCAATGCCACTGCAAAGTGGTATCCAGAGCTCAGTGTATCCCACAGTTCATCATGCTCTGCTGCTCCACACCAGTCTAGCTGTTGGTGCTACTGCTTTAGGTGCTAGTAGAAAGTATTTTAGTGCAGCTGCACAGGGACAGTCAATACGGACAACTGAACAAGGTGAACCCTCAGGTACGACACCTGCTGCTGTTTACACAACATGCTTACTCATTATAATGGGATAAGTTCTTAAAGTTGTGTTTGAATTAGCACTGCTGGTCATTATGATGTTTCATAAGCATTTTATTGAAATATTTATTTGTTATTGTCGTATAGTGTTTTATTAGCAAGTCTTAACTGATAACTAAGTATCATGGCCCATGGAGTTAGGAGACCCCAGGACCTTCAAAACCAGCTCTGCTTAAAAGTCTGTGTAATTAGAAGTCAGTATAATTACTTCTCTGTAGGGCCAATGTGATGTTTTCACTCATGAAACTGGTAAATCTGATGTGTCACCACATGATCAATCTGCTGTGTCAACCAATGATTTATTAATCTTGTTTGATAGGACAAGCAGAAAGGCTGATTTATTACTGTGAATTCTTTAAACTTGCGATGCCAGAACAGGCTCAGTTGGAGTGTTGGTTGATTAGTGCAAACATGTTGTGAAACTGAGAGGGTGTCTTCATCTCTGGTCATTTATTCAGGTTTTTCAGCTGATGGAAAATATAAAATGCTGTGACATGGCTGGTTGGGGCGTCTCGACTGTGCTGCCAGTCAAACACCTACACCAACACACCTCTTCACATATGGAGAGAAAAAGGAACATTTCAAACATTTCTCCCCAGACCTCCAGGAGTCCTATAAGCCCCGGAGTTTACACCTTTATCAGTAAGCTATGGTTAAACAGTCTGTCTCTAACAATCTAACAACAATTAAATCTTTAACAATTCATTTTTTAAAGTTAGGATTTATTTTTATTTTATGTAAATTAATAACCCGAAAAGTTATTGGTAAGCACAGTAGTTAATGTATAGAGTAGTAGTATCACGTTGTCATGATTCTGTCCCGCGTGTTTCCGGTCTCATGCTTTAATTTTGACACAACTTCCTGCTCTAGCCTTATCTCAGCTACAGACATTTTACTTTTGAGAAGAAAGCTGTCAGATTGTTCTAACCCATGTTCAGACTTTTCAGCGAGTTTTTTCCTTGGCCTTGTTACCACCGAGTACTGCCTAACCCCTCTGATTCGCTTTATATTCTTATGGATCTTCCTTTCTGACCGTGCTTTTCGTGGAAATCTTGGATGTGTGAGTTTGCTGGCTTTGACCCTGGACTGTATTATCGACCTGAGAGTGTTACTTGTTGAATCAGACTCCTGCCTTGTGTATCGTTTGTGTCTGACCAGTGCGATTATTAAAAAGACAGTGTTTTACTTATCCTCATCTGGCTATGTAATTGAGTTCACCCCTTGATATTATTGGCAGCTTTACGCGCCGATTCCTGACACAAGTAGCATAACACAGACATCTGTATTTAAGTATATGGTAAATGGACTGTATTTATATAGAGCATTATTTCCACAGTGTGTTGCACTAGCCAAAGCACTTTACAGGAGATGATACACCATTCACCCACAACATTCACACACCGATGACAACAGACTGCCACACAACAGCGCTAGTCAAGGTTCAGTGTCTTGCTCAGGGACACTTAGGCATGCGGGGACACCGGGAGTCAAACTGCCATACCTTGTGAGCCAAAGCCACCCCTTGTACATGTACTTAGTTTTATTTTCCAGATTATTTGGCAAAATATATTCTGTACAATCACAGTTTTAAATTGCTGTTTAATTTAGATATGTTTACATTTCAAAATTTGTCTCAATCTGGAAATCAAGCTAAAATATGACTATTTATTTTTTCAAAAATTGTTGTGTCCCTAATGTTGAGACAAAACCTAGCTTGTTTGTTGTTTTGTTGTAAACATGAAAGTCTGAAATATGGAATTTACCAAGTTTTTACACTTTTTGTAATATTGTTTGAAAACGCGTGAACAGGAATCTGACTCATATATTGGCTCATATGAACAACAACAATAATAACAGTAATAAGAATGATGCTCACCACCAGTTTGAGTATTTCCCCAACCAGTGATCCAGCAGTTTTTCCCAGCTGCAAAGACGCTGCCAGGTGCTGCCAGGCACACAGGTTTGATGTAGTTGCTGAAGGAAACCAATGAGGACAGCTGGAACAGGGCTATGTCGTTATCATTTGGCGGTGAGTTGTAGTTTGGATGTACGATGATCTGGGACACTGACCGGGACACTGTATTAGCATTGATTCCTTGCTGGGTCTGAAGTCCCAGGTAGACACGAAAGTTTCCTTGGATGGACCCACTGTGACAATTAATAATGCTGAATAAGTAAAACCTCTTAAAAATACGATGTTCTCACTCTTCATTCTTATATATTAATCAGTGACATAGTGACAATTTTCTTTGAGCTCATTCACTGTAAAATATCATACATCACTTTAGTGGAATCAGTTCATTATTTTTCATAATTTTAATGTAAATATTTATTTCATCTTACAATTTCTGGGTTTTATTTTCAGACTTTAGAACTGAATCATGTGACAGGATCAGCGCTTACCTGAAGACACAGTGAGCAGCTGTCATGACCCACTGGTTGTTGATCAGGGAGCCTCCACAGATATGTCCGCTGTTGTATTGCAGACTGGCCTGCCAGGGCCATGACCCCGAAGAAGCATCCTGACCTCCTACGATCTTTGTGTTGAGAGGTGCATTGCCACAAACTGAAGGGACACAGTCAAAAGTCATGTCACCCCTGTTTTAATCTAATCAGAGAAATATCACAAAATGTATTGAATTGGTTCCCATTAAATGTTCTGCATGTTGCCCTGAAAATGAATTCAATACTGTAGTGACTTTTCCTCTAGCAGCTTCATCAGATCAGCTTCATAGTTTTAACCTCTGCTGTGTACACACTTCTACAACACTTCTCCTGTTTTTGTTATACACATGTCTGAACAACCTGCAAACAATAAATTTTCTCATGGAAAAATCCTGTAAATATATTGAAAAAATGTTTTTTGTTGTTTTTCAAAAAGCATCCTTACATAAACATAAGAATAGGCCTACTGTTCCAAGTGAAGTTTCAGAATGTCAGCATGATTTTGAATGTCCTTTTCTTATCTGGACCAGAAACTGGATGTTCTGGTTTTATTTTGTCACTAACCTGCAAATTTACATTCTTCTTAGTTTCAGCTGCACTTTGACTGCTAATTTGCATACTTTGGAGTTTGCATGTTCTCCCTGTGCCTACATGGGTTCTGTCCATGCCCTCCGGCTTCCTCCCACAGTCCAAAGACATGCAGCTTAGGTTGATTGGCAATTCTAAATTTCCCCTAGGAGTGAGTGTGGGTGTGTGTGTGTGT
>NW_018128700.1:14996-15555 GCF_001952655.1 Monopterus albus
AGGTGCATTGCCACAAACTGGAGGGACACAGTCAAAAGTCATGTCACACCTGCATGTCGGTGCTGTGTTTTGCTGTATTCTTTCCTTCTGCCTTTGTGGATGTTAGCATGACGGTCGACCACTTCAGCTCAGACTGACATAGCACAACAACTATTTAGTAAATTGTCATTAGGTTTTGTAGAGACCATTATGGCCCCCAGAGATTGAATCAGAGAGTGAAGAAAGGCAGCATGCCTGTGGAGCTGTGATGTTTATTGTAAATGGCTAGTGGTCATTATACCCACTTGCTTCCTGTTCTACAAGAAGTCAAGAAGCACATGGCTTCACTGACCCTGATTGTCCTCAGTTTCTGAAAGTTTCTCTGAAACGCTGCAGTTAAAACTGTAATGAGAAATGGAAGCAACAAGTTATATGCATACATACTGTATGAGGAAGGACATGCCAGATGTTTTATCACATGGTAGAGACACAGGGACACTGTATCATCCACTGATCTATTTCCTCTTACAAACTGATTTTAGTCTAGTCACACTGAATAAAAGAAATCTTCATTATTACT
>NW_018128701.1:0-5544 GCF_001952655.1 Monopterus albus
CATCACATTAGCATAACTACTCAACATCTGACTCCACTGTTAACTGTACACTAGTCATTGAACATTGTTATCACCCTTATGAATGACCTAGGACCATATTTTACTGATAGCACCATTAATGGTCACTTGGGTTCGTCTCCACAACCTTTTGCCCTCTGCCTATTTGCTGTGCCTATAAAGTTTGTGGTTATCTTCTAGTCTGGGGCATTCACTGTTTGACATGAGGGTGACCATTCAGCTGAATTTGCATGCTTTAATAAAATCATAAAACCACAACTCAGCTCCTTGTTTCTTTCTCACCACTTATCCACTTTTATTACTTTTGCCACTACAAAAACTGGCATTTATTATTTTATAAACAGGTTATTTATAAACTTTACCAAATGTTATAACATTAATAAGGAATTCTTCAGTTGTGCTCATTGACATTACATTGTATTAAATGCTGCAGTGTCCATATACTATGTCACAAATGAAATAACACACAGAAGGAAAATATTATAGTAAGACAATCCAAGTCAGTGAATATAGGTGTCTACATGCCAGTCCAACATTCATTAACATATGATTATGTAACCTATGTAAATATTATGTAAATTATAATGGCACTAAAATACCTTTAAGCAATCAAATTAAACTAGCATGAATCCAAACCTAAAAACAGGTGCATCAAAAAGTGAATATAAATGTGAAGAATGACTGTGCACTATAAACTTTACATGATTTACCAAGAAATAGCCATCGGCTATTCTTCACACTTTTGACTAAAATGCCTTTAACAATATAAGTTTTCAGAATGATTTTGATGCACCTTTCCCCATCATATTTTTTTTGGTATTCTCCTCTGGTTTCAGTAAGATAATATAACATTTTGGAATAAAATTACAAATGAGCAGTCCAAAACTGGAGGCCAGAATAGCAAATATCTCTACAGCAACACTGAACTTCCCAGGAGAGCTGACATATGCTGGAATAAAAGTCATCCAGACTGCACAGAATATCAGCATGCTGAAGGTGATCAGTTTGGCCTCATTGAAGTTATCAGGCAGTTTCCGAGCAAGAAAAGCCAGAATAAAACATAAGATGGCCAGAAGGCCTATGTACCCAAGTACAGCCCAAAAGCCTACAGCTGATCCCAGAGCACACTCTAAGATGATTTTGTCCTTGAACTGGGTAAAATTCTTAAATGGAAAAGGAGGAGAAATAGTTAACCAGAGGATACATATAACAACCTGGATGAGAGTGAAAGCCACAACACTGAGTCTCTGCTGTGCAGGCCCAAACCATTTCATCACATTACTGCCTGGAAGTGTAGCCCTGAAGGCCATTAACACCACTATAGTTTTCCCCAGAACACAAGAGATACAGAGGACAAAGGTGATGCCGAATGCTGTGTGTCGCAGCATGCAGGACCACTCAGAGGGCCGGCCGATGAAGGTCAGAGAACACAGGAAACACAGAGTCAAGGAGAAGAGCAGCAGGAAGCTCAGCTCAGAGTTGTTGGCCCTGACAATAGGAGTTGTCCTGTATGTGAAGAAAATGGCTGCCACAACAGCAGTCATGCATGTTCCAAATAAGGCCGCTGCAGTGAGCAGTACTCCCATAATTTCTTCATATGATAGAAACTCTGCCTGCTTCTTTACACAGGCATCTCTTCTGTCATTGGACCAGGACTCAGGGTGGCATCGCTCACAGGAGATAGAATCTGAAAAAATATATGAAAGCAGGTGTAACACTTGCTCAATAGATTTATCTTTGTTTGATTTTTTTTTCTTTTCTGTATAAACAAGACAAACACTACATAATTACCAGTCAATAAATCTATAAAAGTAGCAAAAAATAAAAGGACTCTGTGACAGCCATGTTTAATAATTATTTCACTAATTATTTTTTTCAATAACATCGTCGTTATTTTAAGAACTTTAATTTGTAATTTCTGACATTGGAACTCATACAAGTTGTAGTAAATAACAATGCACAGTCTTGTCCTGCATCTCAGAAATCTGAGATTGAAAGGGCTGAACACAATATAAACTGCTCCAAATTCACATGGATTGTCATTTTACTGTAAATAATAACATTTGAATATCTTGGATATAGTTTGTATTTATTGTTTGCCTGTTTTCATAATTTCATTTTTGCACACTAGAGCTTTAAACTTGAATCACATATAGGCAGTAATTGGTGTTTGTATTGTTTGTGACACACTGAACTGCAAATTCTTGAATAACATTTTACTAGACCTGTCATATTGCTTATTTCTCCCTCTGCACATCTGATACAGTCATAGCAGCAGACAGGTTTTCCTTTCTGGAGAACCTTACGAGTTCCTGGGGGACATTTCTTGCTGCAAACTGACACAGGCACCTGCATGGACAAAACATCTTTGAGCAAAATGTATGGGTACTGACTTTGCCTAGGTTTTGTTTTTACAGTTCTCTGCTGTTAATTCTTATGCACTGAAACCATAAATTGCAATACACTATCAATGATACATTTAGAATGATTACAATGTAATTAATAACAACAGTCATGGTAGTTTACCTTGTTTGAGTTCTCTGCCCATATGAAAGAATTATGTTGCAGACTCATCTGTTTGTCTGCAGGTAAAGATGCATCATAAAGACCAACTGTGACAAAACAGTAACAATAAATAAAACACATTTAGGATGATTTTCAATATATTGAATAACTACGGTGATGACATGGTCCTTTACCTGTTTAAAGTTCTGTGTCCAAATTAAAGACTCAAGTTGCAGACTCAGCTGTTTGTCTGCAGGTAAAGATGCATCGTAAAGACCAACTGTGACAAAGTCCACAATGCCATTTTCTGTTGGCTGCCAGTTTATAATTCCATACTTTGCTGCTGGGTCTCCATTCTCATCAAAGTAAACTTCATCTCCTTCCTTGGTTTTGAAATGAATATTTTTTATGTGCTGCAAAATCTAAGAAGTTAGGTGTTCATTTTGTTAATTATTTTAAACACTGTGTATATCTGCTGGTTTAACAGCATGATACACAAACTGCACCAATTATTTTTTAAGTATTTAATGTTGAACTCACTGTGAATGGATCTAGCTGCACATTGTAGTTACATGTAACATGACATCCAAACATACTATGAAGTGCATGTGCCACAGCATACACTCCTTTATAGACACTGTTAAATGCAGGCATGAGTGACATATCAGTGAAAATGTTTTGCACTTCACTTGGATCTTCATGTCCAGTACATTCTTTTTGATTCTCTGCTGATGAGTTTGACTGTTTGAACTTACAGTTAAATAAAGTCTCCCACAACTCTGTAAACAATTCATTACTAGATGAACTGAGCTGCTTCACATCTAATATGAACTCTCTCATGCCACTGATATGTGCTTTGGGGATGGACAGGCCTATGGCACCATCCAGGATGTGATGTGTATCCTTTTCTGCAGTTTGGGAATCAATGATCCATGCCTCACTTCCGACCCACTGGTACCCAGTCATGTTGTGGTGAGCTGATGCATATAATAGTACATCCATATCCAAGGGCGAAAGAAATGCTACAATCACCTTGGAGGTGGAAGCCTTAATAATGTCAATTATCTTTTTTATTTTATCCAATGAATCTGTTCTAAAGAAAGACACAGAATACTCCAGACAGATGCCCAGCTGCTGTGCAGTTTCTGTGAATGTAGCCATGCCATTATTTCCATAATCATTATTGGTTCGAATAGCTCCAACCCAAGTCCAACCAAAGTGCTTGACCAACTGGGCCAGGGCTCTGCTCTGATAGTAGTCACTGGATATTGTTCTGAGGAAGGATGGGTATTTGGTTTTGTCACTGAGACAAGCACAGGAGGCAAAGGGGCTAATCTACAAGGTACAGAAATGATCTCCCAAAATAAATAAAAGATATAAAACATTCACACAATCACATTTGCTCTGAGCAGCTGGAATAACTTCAGATAAATAATTATTTTTTCAACCACTGTAATTACATATTTACTAATCTTACCCACCAGTGGAATATGGAAAGGTCCAATGACATTAGCTATAACCATGCAAAGAGAGGAAGAGGTCCCTCCTATAATGGCCTGCACTTGTGCAGGTCTGGTACATGGTGCCTCAGTGGGTGCAGACACAACTACATTACCATTAGCCAAGGCCAGTGCAACCCTCACACTTCTGGCAATTGAGTCACAAGTATCATACAGCTTATAGCCCAGAGAGATGCCAGGTAGTAGGTCTGTGCTGTTATTAATCTCCTCAATGGCAAAAATCATAGCCAGGGCAAACTGGAAATCTCTGAAATTTAAACTTGGTCCAAACAGTTTTAAATAGTTGTATTTGTACTAGTATGAACTTGAAACAGAAACAACAGAAAGATAAATGAAAATATCTGATGATATTGAAACAACAGGGATTAAATTAATTTAAAAGTCAAATTATGCAATTATAATTTTAATACTCATTTCTAAACTGTTTGTACCAGTTTTACATCTGTCCCACTACCTCCTATATATTTAAATGTAATAAATTAGTTAGCTGTAATTTACCCGATACATTCCAGTGGCAGTGGTCTGTGCATGTAGGTATCCTGTCGGACTTTCCAGCTGCTGCGGAAAACGAAGGTTCCTCCCAGTATAATGTCTCCATCTTTAAATAGCTGTTGGTTCTCAGGATCCCCTCTATGCCTGCACACCAGCTCCTCAGCCTGAGAAAAAGACACCACTAACAGTTGTAAAAGTGCCCAGCCCCACTCTGTCCACCTCTGTGTGGACGTCATGCTGTGTGACAGAATGAAACCACTGGGTGATGTCATATGTACCTTAATGTAAATCAGAAGGCTGTACTGGTATTTATACATTTTAGAGTAGCAAAAATGAATACATAAAAAGAAAACATTAATATTTATTCTCTCTCAATCTGCAAGGTGGGGGGAGAGAGCAGGGAGACGTAGGTAAAAGAGTTGGAGCCTGTAGCCTATTTTTTAAAAGTTGTTCATTTAATTGAGCATTTTTTATACTACAAAGATGTAATTTTTAATTGAATTTATATTTACCATTCCAATGCTGAAAAATAAAGGAGGAAGTTAATCTTAGTCTGTTAAATCAATAACATTTCTGACAACAGGTAATTGATTCAATACAAATTTGCCATTTGTGGTCAGCACAGTGAGCTGCACACAGAACATTACCACTGTAAACTTGATATGTTAATTTTTACTTCAGCATACTTTCAGCTATTTCAGCTATCAAAATGTTCGGATCTTCAAGGACATTCATGCGTCTATTCAGAACTTTTGTAAACTTCATACATTTAAAATATTTAACTTTATTTTGAAAATCTTACTCCATTCAAATGAATGGGGAAATTTTTACTTCTGCATACTTTCAGTTATTTCAGCTATCAAAATGTTCGGATCTTCAAGGACATTCATGCTTCTCTTCAGAACTTGTGTAAACTTCATACTTTTAGAACATTGAGCTTTATTTTGAAAATCTTGCTCCATTCAAATGAATGGGAAAATTCACCTTCAGCATAATTTCAGCTATCAAA
>NW_018128701.1:10374-15530 GCF_001952655.1 Monopterus albus
TTTATTTTGAAAATCTTGCCCCATTCAAATGAATGGGAAAATTCTACTTCAGCATAATTTCAGCTGTTTCAGCTATCAAAATGTTCAGCTCTTCAAGGACATTCATGATTTTTTTTACACGTTTTCTGTAGTATTAGACCACAAGATAGTCACAGAGTCAGTCAGTCTTTTTTAGGTCATAAGCATAGTCAAGTCTGTCATATCACCCCAGCCAGGGTCTCACTCATGCAGCATACTGCCTCCTTTTGTACACTGCTCACTTTTGGCTCCCCCACCAATTCCTGAACCTAGTTATATCAGGTCATCTCCAGATCAGGATGACCCAGTGGGTTAAACAAACAGGCCATGAACCCAAAATGTTCTTGCTTCAAAACACAAACTATTGACACAGTGAGCTGACATAGTACAGAGGGCTTACAGAAATTAGTTATTAATTGACCACTGCATATAGTAACTACATGTAATCTACACACTCTTCACTGTACATATTGTATATTAACTGTAGCTTGTTTGTTTTAACCACTACACAATGTAAAAACTAAACTTTAAAGTACTTAATGTTGAACTCACCATGAGTGGATCTGGCTGAATATTATAGTTACATGTTTCATTACAGCCAAGAATACTATGAAGTGCATGTGCCACAGCATACACTCCTTTATAGATATTGTTAAATATAGGCATGAATGACATATCAGTGAAGCTGTTTTGCACTCCAGTCAGATCTTCATGTCCAGTACATTCTCTCTGCTTCTCTGCTGATGAGTTTGACTGTTTGAACTTACAGTTAAATAAAGTCTCCCAGAACTCTGTAAACAATTCATTACTAGATGAATTGAGTGTCTTCACATCTAATATGAACTCTCTCGTGCCACTGGCATGTGTTTTGGGCATATACAGGCCTATAGCATCATCCAGAATGTGATGTGTATCCATTTCAAGCAGTTTGTGAATTATTGATCCATGACTCAGTTCCTACCCACTGGTACCCAGTCATGTTGTGGTGAGACAAGGTTTGAATTAGCACATGCATATCCATATCTGAGACAAAAGCTACAATCACCTTGGAGGTGGAAGCCTTGATAATGTCAATTATTTGTTTTATTTTATCTGATGAATCTGTTCTAAAGAAAGCTAAAGAATACTCCAGACAGATGCCCAGCTGCTGTGCAGTTTCTGTGAATGTAGCCATGCCATTATTGCCATAATCATTATTGCTTCTAATAGCTCCAACCCAAGTCCAACCAAAGTGCTTGACCAACTGGGCCAGGGCTCTGCTCTGATAGTAGTCACTGGGTATTGTTCTGAGGAAGGATGGGTATTTGGTTTTGTCACTGAGACAAGCACAAGTGGCTAAGTGTCTGATCTACAAGAAAAGGAAACCACCTTTCAAGATAAAGATATAAAACATTCACACACTCACATTTGCTCTGAGCAGCTGGAATGATTGCAGACTGATAACTATTTTTAACAAATTTAATTACATACTCATCTTACCCACCAGTGGGATATGAAAGGGTCCAATGACAGTAGCTATAGTCATGGAAGAAGAGGAAGAGGCATCTCCCATAATGGCCTGTATTTGTGCAGGTCTGGTACATGGTGCCTCAGTTAGTGCAGACAACTTTATTACCATTAGCCAAGGCCAGTGCAACCCTCACACTTCTGGCTTTTGAGCTACACTCATCATATAACTTATAGCCCAGAGAGATGCCAGGTAGTAGGTCGGTGCTGTTATTAATCTCCTCAATAGCAAAAATCATAGCCTGGGCAAACTGGAACCCTCTGAAACTCAGACTTGATGCAGACAGTTTTAAATAGTTGTACTAGTAGCAGTACTTTCAACAGAAACAATTGAATAGTAAATAATTAATTCCACAAGGAACATTTGAATTTTTAGAAATAAATAATGTAATTTTAATTTTAACAATGGATTATATTTTAGTTTGACAAATAACTTTTTATACCTATTTGTATCTGTGCCAACTTACTCCTAGATGCCTTAAATATAAATAGATTTCTATGCTCACTACGTAAAGTGCCCTGAGATGATTTTTGTTGTGATTTGGTCCTATACAAATAAAACTGAATTTAATTGAGTGGAATTAATTTACCTGGTGCATTCCAGTGGCAGTGGTTTGTGCATGTAGGTATCCTGTCTGTCTTTCCAGCTGCTGTGGAAGGGGAAGATTCCTCCCAATATAATGTCCCCATCCTTAGACAGCTGGGGGTTCTCGAGATCCCCTATCTGCTGGCACAGCCTGAGATAAAGACGCCACCAACAACAGCTGTAAAATTGCCCAGCCCAACACTGGCCACCTCTGTGTGGACATCATACTGTCTGAGAGAACTAAACCACTGGGTGGCATCACATGTACCTTAATGTAAATCACAAGATAGCAGTGGTATTTATACACTTTAGATTGGCATAAAAATAAGAACATAAGATTAAATTTTTTTTCTGTCATCCTACAAGGTGGAGGAGGGAGTAGTGGAGAGTCCTATTTGATAAACAAACAACAACAAAACAATTTGTAGAGGCTCTAACCTTTTTCAGTTATATTTAATATGTAGGGAGTAGTGGAGAGTCCTATTTGATAAACAAACAACAACAAAACAATTTGTAGAGGCTCTAACCTTTTTCAGTTATATTTAATATGTTGTAAAAAGAAGAGAAGATCCCAGAAAGCTCATGAAGTTCACCTTAGATTTACTGAAGGTTCTCTTTGGAAAAAGGCACACAAAAATTGTCAAAAGGAAAAAAAAGGAGAAATTCAAGGACTGTAGCAGCTTCAAAGGCAGTAGCACTGACTTTGCCTCGGTCCATCTCTTCACTGTTCTGACTACAGGCTTTGCAGTTTTGAGTTTCAGCCTGAGGATCAGGATGGGGTTTATCATGCAGTGATCACTTAGTCTGAGGGCTGCTCGGGGGTCAGAGTGATAGGTGTCCTTAATTGTAATCCCAAATCAGTAAAGCATTTACCATGGTATGATGTTGCCATTCCTTTGCACAACATTTAAAAGCCATTTAGGGACTGAGGACACCATGTATTTTTGTGTATTGCGGCTTTAATGGTTTGTTGCCTTTATGCAACCTTTATGTAACTTTTTTATTTTAAGACTAAGTGAATTACTAAGTGCGATGTTTCAGGTTCACTGGGGAAAATACTATTACCCTATTTTTGTGGTTTGAGGTTTTAATGCTTTGTTGCCTTATGTAACTTTATTTTAAAACCAAGTGTTCTTTCTGGCCTTTGACTCCTTACCTGACTCCAAAGGAGAGCTGCCAAGAATTCCTATATGCCTAGACTGTCTGTTTATGCATAAATGGCAAATAAAAGTCTTGACTTGACCAAGTGATTAGGTGTGTCAGGTGTAATTTTGTCCTATTCTTCCTGCAAACAAGTCTTAAAGTGTGCAACAGTCCTAACTCTTTGCTGATGAAATTTGTGTTTCAGAATGCTCTGCACATTCTCTACTGGGAACAGGTCAGGACTGCAGGCAGGCCAGTCCAGCACTCACACCCTTTTCCTCCACAGCCAGGCCTCAGTAATGTGTGCAGTATGACGTTTTACATCATTTTGTTGAAATATGCATAATATTAGTGATGGCCATCTGACACCGACGCCTCGATACACGATTCGAGCGTAATGCATTTTTTTGGATTTTTTGTTATTGTTGTGTCTCTCACTGTTCACATAAACCTACCATTGACATTGTAGACTGATCATTTCTTTGTTAGTGGGCAAACTTACAAAATCAGCTGGGGTTCAAATAATTTTTTCCCTGACTGTAAATGACTGCATTCCATGAAAAAAGTGAGATAAGTCAATAAAGGTTATTGTCTTGAGCAAACAGCGATGTGGTGTTTATTTTTACACTGTAATATGAATTGTTTTAAAATGTTTAAAATTAAGTTTTACTGACATCACTACATAATATGTCCCTGGAAAAGATATAATCTTGAGGGAAACATATGTTGCTCCAAAAGCTCTATGTATTTTTCAGTATTAATGGAGCCATCACAGAAGTGTAAGTTAGCTTTGCCAAGGGCACTGACACACCCCCAGACCTCGACAGAGCCTGGCTTTAGGACTGGTTGCTCAGAACAGTCTGGATGGTCCTTTTCGTCTTTGGTCCAGAACACACCACATTATTTTCTTCCAAAAAAAAAAAAAAGAGCACACACAAAAAGAAAAAACAACCCTGAAATACTGATTTATCTGATCATAATATATAATTCCACTGTGTGATGTCCGTCCCAGATGGCCAGAGCAGTTGACTGTTCCTTGGGACACTGTTCACATAGAGCTTACTTTTAACACAGTACAGTTTCAGGCCACATTTATGGATGTAACTACGTATTGTAATGCCTGACACAGGTGAGCCAAAATAATCCTGAACCCATGTGGTTACATCTCTTATAGAAGAGTGTTGATTCTTGGTGCAGTGCCCTCTATAGGATCGGAAGGTTGGAGCAGGTCATTAATCTTAGACTTGCAGCCTTTATGCACAGAAATCCCTCCAGGTTTCTTGAATCTTTAATGATGCACCTTAGAGTGTGACATATCCAAATCCCTTCCTATCTTTCTTTGAGGAAAATTGTTTGTTAGGTTTCCTCTCTAGCCCAAAGGTGAGACAGAGAGAGAGAGAGAGAGAGAGAGAGAGCAGGACCCAAACTGCAGGAGTCGGTGTAGTGGCAAATGCTTTATTCTAATCTACAAGAATAGGAGTGTAGGAGAAACCAATGGTGGTAGTTGGCAGGTAGTGGTGTCAGTTCGTATGGGTTGGTAATACTGGCTCAGAGTCAGGCTGAATAGCTCCATCCTAGAGGGAACAGGTGGGGACAGGTGGACCCAGTGGCAAGGTGTTAGGAAGAGGAACAACAGGAGGTGGATTGCTGGGTCAAGCGGTGAGTGGAGATGGGTGACTGCAGAGAGACTGGCCAGACAGGCTGGTGACGGCGAGGAGAGCTGCTGGTGGGTGACTGCAGAAACGCTAATCCAGATGAGATGGTTACAGCAATACAGAACACGTGTGAAGTGCACAACAGCTTGGCAAAAGGATTGAACAGGAGCTGGTACTAATTGCTGAGTGTACAACAACAAACCAGAGGTGAATGAGTGGAAGCTTGGAGGTTATGTAGGCCAGGTGGT
>NW_018128702.1:0-5228 GCF_001952655.1 Monopterus albus
TCAAACTGATCACCCTGTCTGACGCTCGTTTCACCTCTTAAACATTCTCACAAGCTCCTCCTTCAGGATCACTCCTACCCCATTTCTCTTCATATCCACACCATAATAAAACAGTTTGTATCCCCCTCCAATGCTATGCGCTTTGCTACCCTTCCACCTGGTCTCCTGCACACACAGTATATCTACCTTCCTTCTCTCCATCATGTCCGCCAACTCTCTACCTTTCCCTGTCATTGTGCCAACGTTAAGAGTCCCTATTCTCAGACCTATACCCCTGCCTTTCCTTTTCTCTCTCTGTCTACGAATTCTTCAACCAACAGTAGCCCAATTTCTGCCAGCACCCTGTAGGTCAACAGCACTGGTGGCGGTCGTTGTTAACCCAAGCCTCGACTTATCCAGTATGGAATTCACACTGATGATTCGCATGTTTAAATTTGGCATGTTTTTGCACCAGATGCCCTTCCTGATGCAACCATCTCTATTTATCTGGGCTTGGGACCGGCACAGAAGTCACTGGCTTGCAACCCCTGTGGGTAGATTATAAGTAACTTTTCCTCATCTCATTAACAATGATATTGTTGGGTGTATCATTATGTCTATGATTGTAAAGGTTTTGGCAGTGATAGCAATTCTGTGTTTTCAAACTTTTCTGCTTAATTTTATTTTAGACTTTTTTTCTACATGTTTCTGAGATACAGTGCCTTGCGAAAGTATTCGGCCCCCTTGAACTTTGCGACCTTTTGCCACATTTCAGGCTTCAAACATAAAGATATAAAACTGTAATTTTTTTGTGAAGAATCAACAACAAGTGGGACACAATCATGAAGTGGAACGAAATTTATTGGATATTTCAAACTTTTTTAACAAATAAAAAACTGAAAAATTGGGCGTGCAAAATTATTCAGCCCCCTTAAGTTAATACTTTGTAGCGCCACCTTTTGCTGCGATTACAGCTGTAAGTCACTTGGGGTATGTCTCTATCAGTTTTGCACATCAAGAGACTGAAATTTTTGCCCATTCCGCCTTGCAAAACAGCTCGAGCTCAGTGAGGTTGGATAGAGAGCGTTTGTGAACAGCAGTTTTCAGTTCTTCCCACAGATTCTCGATTGGATTCAGGTCTGGACTTTGACTTGGCCATTCTAACACCTGGATATGTGTATTTGTGAACCATTCCATTGTAGATTTTGCTTTATGTTTTGGATCATTGTCTTGTTGGAAGACAAATCTCCGTCCCAGTATCAGGTCTTTTGCAGACTCCATCAGGTTTCCTTCCAGAATGGTCCTGTATTTGGCTCCATCCATCTTCCCATCAATTATAACCATCTTCCCTGTCCCTGCTGAAGAAAAGCAGGCCCAAACCAGGATGCTGCCACCACCATGTTTGACAGTGGGGATGGTGTGTTCAGGGTGATGAGCTGTGTTGCTTTTACGCCAAACATAACGTTTTGCATTGTTGCCAAAAAGTTCAATTTTGGTTTCATCTGACCAGAGCACCTTCTTCCACATGTTTGGTGTGTCTCCCAGGTGGCTTGTGGCAAACTTTAAACGACACTTTTTATGGATATCTTTAAGAAATGGCTTTCTTCTTGCCACTCTTCCATAAAGGCCAGATTTGTGCAGTATACGACTGATTGTTGTCCTATGGACAGAGTCTCCCACCTCAGCTGTAGATCTCTGCAGTTCATCCAGAGTGATCATGGGCCTCTTGGCTGCATCTCTGATCAGTCTTCTCCTTGTATGAGCTGAAAGTTTAGAGGGACGGCCAGGTCTTGGTAGATTTGCAGTGGTCTGATACTCCTTCCATTTCAATATTATCGCTTGCACAGTGCTCCTTGGGATGTTTAAAGCTTGGGAAATCTTTTTGTATCCAAATCCGGCTTTAAACTTCTCCACAACAGTATCTCGGACCTGCCTGGTGTGTTCCTTGTTCTTCATGATGCTCTCTGCGCTTTAAACAGACCTCTGAGACTATCACAGTGCAGGTGCATTTATACGGAGACTTGATTACACACAGGTGGATTCTATTTATCATCATTAGTCATTTAGGTCAACATTGGATCATTCAGAGATCCTCACTGAACTTCTGGAGAGAGTTTGCTGCACTGAAAGTAAAGGGGCTGAATAATTTTGCACGCCCAATTATTCAGTTTTTTATTTGTTAAAAAAGTTTGAAATATCCAATAAATTTCATTCCACTTCATGATTGTGTCCCACTTGTTGTTGATTCTTCACAAAAAATTACAGTTTTATATCTTTATGTTTGAAGCCTGAAATGTGGCAAAAGGTCGCAAAGTTCAAGGGGGCCGAATACTTTCGCAAGGCACTGTATGATGGAATACAATTATGAACATTTAATATTTTAAGACTTTTACTGACATATCAAATTTATGTATAGAGTCAGTATTTACAATGTTGACCCTTCATTGTCATGACTTCTGAAATTTGCTTTGGCATGCTGGAGATCAGCTTCTAGGCCAAATCTTAACTGATGGCATCCCTTTCTTGCCTTATCTGTGCTTGGGGTTGATCACATCTTGTGGGCTTCTGCTTATCCACTCACTTTTTGATAGTCACCCATAACTTCTCAATCAGTATTGAGATCTGGAGATTGGCCATGGTTCCCAGATTTCAGCACCACAATCTCCGAGCCGCTTTGTTGTAACTTTTGCTTTGTGACATGGTGCTCCATCATGCTGAAAAACACAGATATGCACCAAATTGCCTCTGGATTACTAGCCAAAGTTGCTATTGAAGGACCTTTTGATACCATTCTTTGTTCATGGCTGTGTTTTTGGATGGTCTCAGGATGCTTCAGTGTTGGCATGACACAGGACTCATGAAGTTCACCTTTTCTTCTCTGGACATCGGTCTGTCTGTCATCCCAAACGGTTGGAAGAGGGCCTCGTCAGACAAAATACCTTTGTGCCAGTCTTCTGCCGTCCAGTTCTTGTACTTCATGCAAAATTTCAGTCAGTCCTTAATGTTTTTCTTGGGGAGAAGTGGCTTATTTGCTGCCCTTCTGCCCTTCAATCCACTGTCCAAAAGTCACTGTGCATGTAGAAGCACTCACACCTGCCTGCTGCCAATCATCAATTACTTTGCCATCTGCACGAATGTCACATAATATAAATGAAATATAAAGTAGATACGTAAGTAACACAAAATCTAGATCACAGAATCTAAGGCACTTTAAAACAGCCAATGATAATTTGGTCAACATTTCATTTTGTCACATAATATGGTTTAAAACAAAATCTCTGCAAAACTAAAGCTACATACACCTGGTGATTATGTTTCACTAAAATTTCTAAGCTCATCTATCTTTTTCACTACAACATAAAAGCTTAAAAGATCACATTATAGGACACTAAGTGAATAGTCTGAACATGGATAAAATCAGGTTTTGAGGAGTTTTTCTATGATGAAAAATGAATACATTTTTTGACAAAGGGAGGATAAATTACATATTCAATAAGACTGAGTTACAGAAGCAGAACAGAGGCTACTCCAAACATGACGTCAGGACTTTATCACACACTTGTATTTAAGAAGAGACTGTTCTCTAACATCTAAACTCACATCTTAGCTGTGTGTAACACTCAGGCAAATGGAAAGACATTGACAAACAATGAACATTTTAACTTTTTCAAAGGATTGCATCCTGTGTTGTAAATAGTTTATCAGTCTGAATGTTTTTTTTTTTGGAGAAGTATTATAAAATGAGCAATACATCTAGTATAGTTGTATTTTTACTCTCTGGCTTCAATGCAACAGTCAACTACAGAGTCACACTTTTCTCTCTCACTTTACTAAGTTACTGCATCATTCTGGTTTTAAATGGGTCTCTCATTTTAACTATTATCCTGGATAAGAGCCTACAAGAACCTATTTACATTTGTGTGTGTAACCTGTGTATTAATGAACTTTATGGGACTGCAGGTTTTTACCCAAAATTTGCTTTTGATCTTCTGTCTGATGTTCATGTAATATCATATGTTGGATGTCTTTTGCAAAGCTATGTCATTTACTCTTACACAATGGTTCACTATTTGGTTTTGGCTTTAATGGCTTATGACAGATATGTGGCCATATGTCGACCACTGAAGTATCACTCTGTAATGTCAGTGAGAAGGACTGCTGTGTTAGTTGTTTTGTCCTGGCTTGTACCGTTGTGCTTTATGATTGTGGCTTTAATTTTGACATCTACACTAAAAATATGTGGCTCACACATAGAGAAACTCTATTGTGAGATCTGGGCAGTTGTTAAACTTGCTTGTGGTTCAACCAAAGCTAATGATGTTTATGGATTGTTTCTTATTTGCTTCTATATAGTTGTGAACCTCTCCATCCCAGCCTCATATTTGCAGCTGGTAAAATCAGCTTTAAAATCCAGGAGAAGCAGGAGAAAGTTTACACAGACGTGTTTGCCACATTTATTGTGTTTCCTTAATGTTTTAGTTGCTGGCCTTTTTGATGTCATGTATTCAAGGTATGGATCAGCATCTGTGTCACAGAGTGTGAAGAACTTCATGGCCATACAGTTTCTCCTGATCCCTCCTATACTCAACCCTATTATTTATGGGCTGATTCTGACTAAAATTCGAAGTAGAATGAAATCTTTGTGCATTATAACATCTCAAGAAACTTGAGACTGTAATTGGCAGAAGAAATCACTGTTTTATCATTGTAATACTCTTCTTGTACCTCCCCTGTCAAGCTGTCATAAAGTTAATGACTCGAAAGACAGAAATAATGGGATTTCACAATGAAATAGTATCTGTAATTAAAATCCCATTTGATTTTATTGAACTATTCCTCAACTCATTAACAATGATACTGTTGGGTGTATCATTATATCTATTGTATAGTCATGGCCAGTTTTGGCAGTGGTACAAATTATGTTTTCAAACTTTTCTGCTTAATTTTTTAAATATTTTATTTCTACATGTTTCTGATATGATGGAAAACAATTACAGTGAGGAACATAAGTATTTGAACACCCTGCGATTTTGCAAGTTCTCCCACTTAGAAATCATGGAGGGGTCTGAAATTCACATTGTAGGTGCATTCCCACTCTGAGAGACAGAATTTTAAAAAAAAATTCAGGAAATCACATTGTATGATTTTTAAAGAATTTATTTGTCTTGCACTGCTGAACATAAGTATTTGAACACCTGAGAAACAGCAAGAATTCTGGCTCTCAAAGACCTGTTACTGTGCCTTGAAAA
>NW_018128702.1:6395-13868 GCF_001952655.1 Monopterus albus
AAGCACACAGCCAGGATAACCAAGGAGTGGCTCCGTAAGAAGCATATCAAGGTTCTGGAGTGGCCTAGCCAGTCTCCAGACCTCAATCCAATACAACATCTTTGGAGGGAGCTTCAACTCCGCGTTGCTCAGCGACAGCCCCGAAACCTGACAGATCTAGAGGAGATCTGTGTGGAGGAGTGGGCCAAAATCCCTGTTGCAGTGTGTGCAAACCTGGTCAAGAACTACAGGAAATGTTTGACCTCTGTAATTGCAAACAAAGGTTTCTGTACCAAATATTAACACTGATTTTCTCAGGTGTTCAAATACTTATGTTCAGCAGTGCAAGACAAATAAATTCTTTAAAAATCATACAATGTGATTTCCTGAAATTTTTTTTTTATTCTGTCTCTCAGAGTGGGAATACACCTACAATGTGAATTTCAGACCCCTCCATGATTTCTAAGTGGGAGAACTTGCAAAATCGCAGGGTGTTCAAATACTTATGTTCCTCACTGTATAAACATTTAATATGTTAAGACTTTTAGTGACAAATCAAATTTACATATAGAGTCAGTATTTACAATGTCGACCCTTCTTTGTCATGATTTCAGTGTCTACCACCCGTGTCTTCAGCCCGTCCAGTGTCTACTTTCGCCTCAGTGTGTACTGTCTCCGGGTTCACGGTCCGGTCCTGGCGCGCTGCAGCAGCTCCTCACCACCAGTCCCCAGCACCAGCAGGCAGCACTGAGCCGCTGATTGGGCCTCGACAGACGTTCGCTCTCTCGGTGCAGCCAGACAGACACTAGGACTAGACAGCTAGGAATAATGGAATAGGACTCCGGTTCTATTTTGTGGGTTTTCTCTCTGAACTGGGGCCATGAATAAGAGGGACGACCGGGAGCATTCGTATTGTGCCGCTAGGGGTGAAATTCTTGGACCGGCGCAAGACGGGCGAAAGCGAAAGCATTTGCCAAGAATGTTTTCATTAAGCAATCACTCATGACTTGAAATCCTTTTTAGATGAGCAGAACTTGCTGGAAGTCTTTCAATCAGGTTTTAAAACCCGGCATAGCACAGAATCAGCCCTGTTGAGGGTTTTTAATGATATCTATATGGCAACTGATGCTGGCAATTTTGTGGTTCTTGTTTTATTGGATTTGACAGCTGCCTTTGATATGGTTGACCATGATATTTTGATATCGCGACTGGAACAATTAGTGGGTATCTGGGGCAGTGCCCTGGAGCGGTTTAGGTTGTATCTGTCGGATACAAAGCAGGAGCTAGTGAGTATGCTAAATGGGCCAGGTGGTCATCTCAGGTTGTAGGCCCCCTGTCTCTGCAAGATACTACACAGATCTTCACCAAATTGCCTCTGGATTACTAGACAATTATATAAATCAAGAATCAACTTGAGAGGAGTTATTCATAAGAACCTAATTAAAATTAAGATGACTCCTTGGGTTTGGACTTAGCCTCGGTTACATCACTATTGTCTTGTTTTGGTGAGGTGAAGAATTGGATGTCTCTAAATCTTTTAAGATTAAATGATGCTAAGACTGAGGTGGTAGTGCTTAGCCTGAGCAACGTTAGTGAGCTCCCCCTAATGGACATGGGCTGTTTGATGCAGTATGTGCAGCCAATTGTTACTAGCCTAGGGGTCAAAGTTGACTCGGGTCTTAAGTTGGAAAGCCAAGTAAGTGCAGTGGTTAAGGCTAGTATTTTTCACCTGCGACGGCTAGCAAAAATAAAACCATTTCTTCCAAGAAAACACTTTGAGACAGCAATACATGCATTTCTAACAGCTTAGATTACTGTAACTCGCTTTATTTTGGGGTTAATCAGAGGTCTCTCAATCGCCTACAGAAGATTCAGAATGCGGCTGCTCGACTGCTGGTTGGTAGGAGAAAAAGAGAGCATATAACGCCCATTTTGGCTTCTCTACACTGGTTACCAGTGCATCTTAGAATTCATTTTAAGATTCTTTTATTTGCATATAAGGCTGTGAATGGACTGGCACCACCTTATGTGTCAGAGCTACTGCACCCCTATTGTCCTTTGCGGCACCTCAGATCAGCTGATCAGCTGCTCTTGGAGGTTCCGCAAACGAGGCGAAGACTTAGGGGGGACAGAGCGTTTGCGGTGGGGGCCCCTAAACTGTGGAATGCATTGCCTCTGCACATTAGGCAGGCCTCATCACTGGACGCTTTTAAAGTCTATTTAAAAACTTATCATCAGGCATTTGAAAATCCACTTTTACCCTTCGGCGTTTGAGCCGATATGAGGCGGTGTCATGTTGGGGTACCTTGTTTTAATACTGTATGTGGGGGTTGTTGTAAGGGGATGTTGGTAATTTGATTTGTTTATTGTTATTATGTTATTGCCGGTGTATTTTATTGTGTTGTTTCTATGTGTTTTGATTTTAATACAGTTGTGATGTGTCACTGTGTTAAGCACTTTGGGCAGCTATGGCTGGGATAAATGTGCTATATAAAGTTGATGATGATGATGATGATGACTTCTGAAATGAGCTTTTTCATGCTGGGGATCTGCTTCTGGGCCAAATCTTAAGTGATGGTGTCCCATTCTTGCCTTATCAGTGCTTGGAGTTGATCTCTGCTTATCCATTCACTTTTTTGATGATCACCCATAACTTCTCAATTAGTATTGAGATCTGAAGAATTTCCTGGTCATGGTTCCAAGATTTCAGCGCCATGATCTCTGAGCCACTTTGTTGTGTTAGGTTTTTACCCAGTTCTTTTACTGAAAGCGTGAGAAGAGAAGACAGGAGAGGACTGTATAACATCAACAGAAAGTTTACTCAAAGTCTGGGCACAGGTGAAGTCATACAGCACTGGGATCAGAGAGACAGAGCTCACACAGGAAATCTGCTCTCTGAGCCACGAGGTATGTTTTTCGTTACATTTATCTTCTCGGGCTGAGTCCACCCTGTACAGAGGTACAACATTTCACGCTTTGTAATCCTATTGGCCATTTGGCATGAGCAGGTCAACCCCTGCTTCATGTCAGTTTACTGTACCTGTGTTAGAAACCAAATGTGTGTGTATGTTGTAATTTTCAGGTGGGAGCTAGTAATCTGAGTACTGAACAATTGGTTGTCTATGCTGCAGACCCCCTATCTGTATAGGCTATTGCAGGACAAAGCAGGAGCTAGTGAGTATGCTAAATGGGCCAGGTGGTCATCTCAGGTTGTAGGCCCCCTGTCTCTGCAAGATACTACACAGATCTTCACCAAATTGCCTCTGGATTACTAGACAATTATATAAATCAAGAATCAACTTGAGAGGAGTTATTCATAAGAACCTAATTAAAATTAAGATGACTCCTCTTATAGTAAAAAGTAATAGGACAATCAAATGTGGACTATTAAATATCAGATCTCTCTCATCTCTGTTAGTGAATGATTTGATAAGTGAACATCACACTGACTTACTGTGTCTTACTGAAACATGGTTACAGCAGGAAGAATATGTCAGTCTAAATGAATCCACTCCACCTAGTCACAGTAACTGTCACATCCCTAGTTCACGTTATGCCAACTGGCCCTGGCTTCCTGGAAAAGCCATGCACAGAACCTTATTATCTCTTTGGATGCTTTAAAAGCTGTTTTGTTTTGCTCTAGTGCCTAAAGCTGGGAATGTCTCTAGCAGTTGTCTTGCAGGGAAAATGTAGACTTTGTGAACTTTGTTGGACTTTGGTGAACTTAGTAAATGTGGTACAAACTGCATTATTAGGCTGTATTGGTTATTGAAATGTGACCTACTGCTGCTGTTTTGCGAAGGTCACAGAGCACGGCACATTTGGCTTTGCAGATTTACCAAATGGCTAAAACTGTTAGCACTGCGTTGTTGTGCTTTATTTATGCAACATTTTTAGAACAGGTTCAGTAGCATCAATACTTACAGAGTCATTATTATAAGGGTGTGTTTATGCTTTTGCATTAATGAAAGTTGTAGCTGGAAGCATTGTTTTCCATCAGTACGTCCATCCTGTGAGTGCGATATGTCAGGAACGCTTTGAGGGAATTTCTTCAAAATTGGCACAAACATCCACTTGGATTCCAGGATGCACTGTTTGCAATGTGTACATCAAAGGTCAAACTCAGTGACCTCAAATCTGTCCCACTCCCGTGAATTGGACTGAAGCGGTAATTCCAGTTTCACTCTCTACTTTATAATTATGACTTAGCAGAAGTAAAAATAAAAAGTTTTTCAAATCTGACTCTGGTGATTGATTGTGTATAAAACCTTTCCCAAATGTAATCTATTCATAAAACTCAAGGTTGCTTATTACGGAGCTATTATTGATTGAACATGGGTAGGATTTTCAGTGCCGCCGCCATCATAGTATGGACAGTTCGCTAATGACGTCTGCAGGACATTCACACAAACCACGCCCCGTCTTATTAGGGGCTGGAAATGTATGAACTGGCATACAAGCGGGCCAATCAGAGAGGCGAACTCGAGGAAGACTTGCGAGGGGCGTTAAGGGGCTACCGAGGAAAAAATCAGAATCAACATTTTATTTAAAGCATAGATCCATGATTTAAACTCCGGGACTGAAAATAAGCGGAGCATACGGAGGCCCCTAAAGTCATGTTGTAGAAAAATATTTAGGTGAGAATCCGTGTGCATGAATTGCCAAACTGAGCACATGCGTACCTTGATTGTTTATAAAACCGAAGACAGGGCAGAATTATAAAAATAAAACATCAAATTAAATACATGCAAAAAGTAGAATGGGCTGTACAGTAGTTATTGGAGCTGTATACTGGTTATTTACTTAAGTAAAAATACTGTGATATATACAAAAAAGTAGAAATACTGTAAAAAATATACTATAAAAATAAAGATAACACGACTTCAATAAAAACTATGATTAAGTTAATCAAATCCGCACAAAACATACATTGTTTAAAGAGTTGAGCGTGGAGGAAAGTTCATGAACAGTAGCGGCAGAACAAGAGACACAAGTAATTTCATTACAGAATAAGGAGCAGAGGTAATACGAGGAAAGACCCGGTACTAATGAGCATACACACTGGTGCAGTGTGCACAGCGTACTGATGACAGGGAAACATCCGACAGGAAGCCGAACATGTGCAGGAAACAACGGAAAGGCTGGAAATTATTATCCAGATAGAGAAATTAGGACCGTCATCGTCAGAACTCGGTTTTAAAAGTGTTTAACATTATGAATGTAGTGAGCAGAGGCCAGGAGATTTCTGTTGAACTATTTAAGGGCAGTCAATAAAACTATTCCATAGAGCAGGGGTGGGCAATTAATTTTTACAAGGGGCCACATGAGAAACCTGAACTGTGTTGGAGACCGAACCAACAATAACTTGAACTTAATTCTGCTCAATATTCATTATCTCCCATTGTAGTGTAGGTCAAACAGGAAAATACTCCTATAGGAGTAATAAACAGTAAAAACAAACAAACATTACATCACAGTTCCATTTTAATTTCAACTTCACATAACACTGAAAAGGTGTTTTGCAGTATGATAAAGTTATGCATTTTCAGTTCATTTTACTTGTTCAGTGAGAGAAATCCAGTCTGGCTTGGGCTTGAACAAGTGCATTGAAATCTGGATTTGTTGAACTTCATCACTGAGAATGTCTGTTCACATATGTAGGTAGATCCAAAGATTTCCTGCGATGTCCTTAACCCTCCTTGTTACAGTTCGTCGGGAGAGGGGCACGTTCTCATATGCGCCCTTTTTCTCCAGGCGTATTAGTGCTGCAGAGTCCAACAAACACTCTTTAATAAACTCTGCGTCAGAAAACGGCTTATCTTTTCTGGCAATTTTGTTGGATATGACACAACTTGTCTTGAAAGCTGCATCTCTGGGTGTGGAAAGCTTTGTAAAAAAGTCTTTGTTGGTTATGCAGTTTCACTAGCAAAGCATTCAACTCTCTTGCATGGTCTTCATCCGACAAGTTCTTGTATTTCTCCTCATGTTGGGTCACGTAGTGGCGATTCAAACTGTAATCCTTGAACACAGCGACCTGTGTACCACAAACTAAGTGCACTGCCTCTCACAGTAGGTCGGGGATCTTAAGTTGAACTTTTTTCATTCATGTTCTGATTTGATGGACCTCATGTGGGCCAGACAGTGACGCCCAAAGGGCCGGATGTGGCCCGTGGGCCGTAAAATGCTCAGGTCTGCTTTAAATCTCAGCAGCAATGACTTCATGAGCTTCTTTACAAATAAAATCACAACTATTAGAGAAAAAATTGGCCGGACCATTCCCACAACTCTCATGGATGTGCCATCTACTACAGTGGTTTTAGAAACATCTGTAAGACCTCATTTGTACTTGGATTACTTCTCTCCCATAGATCTCTCTATTCACTGGTTATGTTCCAAAGGCTGTTAAAGTTGCAGTAATTAAACCTCTACTCAAAAAGCCTACTCTTGACCCAGGTGTCCTAACTAGCTATAGACCAATATCCAATCTCCCGTTTATTTCTAAAATTCTGGAAAAAGCTGTTGCTAAGCAGTTATGTGACCAATTGCACAAGAATGATTTGTTTGAGGATTTTCAGTCAGGTTTTAGAGTCCATCACAGTACAGAAACTGCACTGGTGAAAGTCACCAATGATCTTCTCCTAGCCTCAGATAAAGGACTTGTCTCCATACTTGTCCTCTTAGATCTCAGTGTTGCTTTTGACACCATCGATCACAGCATCTTACTGCAGAGACTTGAACATGTTACTGGGATTAAAGGAACTGCACTAAGATGGTTCAAATCGTATTTATCAGAAAGATTTCAATTTGTTCATGTTAATGATGAATCTTCCACACAAACTGAAGTTAGTCATGACGTTCCACAGGGCTTTGTGTTAGGTCCAATTCTCTTCACTTTATACATGCTCCCTTTAGGCAATATTATCAGGAAGCACAGCATAAATTTCCATTGCTATGCAGATGATACTCAGTGTCTCAGACCTCACACACAGGTTGCATATGGGCATGGGGAAAAAACTCATATCCCCCACAGTTAATCCAAATATACTAAAACTCACTGTAGCCCCACAACAGAAATTTAATCATAGAGAGATGAAAACTGATAAACCCATTTGACCATCTGAACAGCTTATGTAGAAATATATTACTGTGATCTTAAACAGTCCAAACCTGCATTGCCTCCCTCCCCTTCCTCCCCAGCACAGCCTGTCATGATCCGCTCCTGGCTTCCTGTTCAGAGCCCTTGTTTTGTAGGGAACTTCCTGTCATGCACTGTGTCACCCACTTCAGCTGTGCTCAGCCTAACCTGTGGCCCACTGGTTTGACCAGTGCCTTGTTAGCTGGTTCTATATGCTGCCTTCCACTGTTTCTATGTAGTCACACAGTGTGTGACCACATGCAGCGCTCTGTAGTCAACCTGTCGGCTGCACTTGTTCACCAGTGTGCTAAACTGTGTATGTGCCTGATTTTGCCAGCAGTACTGAACCAGATTCCTGC
>NW_018128702.1:14076-15528 GCF_001952655.1 Monopterus albus
TCTACCTGTACTTTTCTGAAGGTTGCCCTTGCTATGGAGATCTACATCTCTGATGAGCAGTCACCAGCCACATCAACCTGACTAGTGTTTGATTGTTTGTTGTGTCCTGTTGCTTTTCTTCTTTTCTCTCTTCTCTATCCACTCACCCCAACCGGTCGAGGCAGAAGGCTGCCCACCAAGAGCCGGGGTCTGTCTGAGGTTTCTTCCATTAAAGAGAGTTTTTCCTCCCCACTGTTGCCAAGTGCTTGATCAAGGGGGATTTGTTGGGTTTCCCTTCTGTAATAGGGATAACTAAGGTCTAGACCTTACTTTGTAAAATGTGCTGAGATGACTTTTGTTGTGATTTGGCGCTATACAAATAAAATTTGATTGATTGATTTGATTGAAGTTGTGTTGTGGAAAATGAGCAAATGTGCAAAGAAAAAAATGTATAATTTAGGAAAACACAGCCTTTGTTATCATTTGAATTCTGAAAATATACAGTACAATAATATTTATAAATCAGTGGTTAATATCATTACAATGACAATATTTTTATTGGTTTGTACAGATCTAACTCCATTTATCTAAATGCCATTGAGTCTGAATTATTGTTTAGTACAATCCTTTTGTGATGCTTTTTAACTGAGGCTTGAAATGTAAGAATAACATTTTAGCCAGTGTCTTGGCTGTAACACAGTTCTGTTTTTGTAACTCAACTCTAAAATAAACACATACTGCTGACCTGGACCGGTTTTGCAATAAAATGAGGGAGCCATATCCAGCCACTGATTTCCTAATATGTTTCTGTAGAGCATGGTGTGGCAACTGTACAGGACAGGACTGGAAGGGTCTAAAGTGGGTGGTGAATACAGCCCAGAGGGTGATAGGAACCACACTACTGCCATTGGAGGCAGGTCTACCACATGTCTTGCTCATGACCAGGACAAGATGAGCTCCCAACATCCCCCTTGCATCCCCAAACACTTCTAACCCCATCCCCACCCCAGACCTCACACACAGGTTGCATATGGGCATGGGGAAAAAAACTCATATCCCCCACAGTTAATCCAAATATACTAAAACTCACTGTAGCCCCACAACAGAAATTTAATCATAGAGAGATGAAAACTGATAAACCCATTTGACCATCTGAACAGCTTACGTAGAAATATATTACTGTGATCTTAAACGGTCCAAACCTGCATTGCCTCCCTCCCCTTCCTCCCCAGCACAGCCTGTCATGATCTGCTCCTGGCTTCCTGTTAAGAGCCCTTGTATTGTAGGGAACTTCCTGTCCTGCACTGTGTCACCCACTTCAGCTGTGCTCAGCCTAATCTGTGGCCCACTGGTTTGACCAGTGCCTTGTTAGCTGGTTCTATATGCTGCCTTCCACTGTTTCTATGTAGTCACACAGTGTGTGACCACATGCAGCGCTCTGTAGTCAACCTGTCGGCTGCACTTGTTCACCAG
>NW_018128703.1:0-7860 GCF_001952655.1 Monopterus albus
ACAGTGACAGCAACATGCACACTTGTACATTGCTCTGAACAACAGACTTGGAGCAGTCGAGTCCTCACGTCCACCTGTGTCTGTTTGCACTGAACACTTGCAGCAGAGAGCGTTTGCTGTGCTTATTGAACTGCTTTTTAACATGAGTTATTGGTGCAGTCAGTGATTTAGTGCCTCACATGTGGACAAAGACGTGTTAACAGAGACGGACAGGATTGCTCCATGGGCGGGGGAAGCAGGATTAATGACTCTGACTGCAGAGATGTGTCCCTTCATGTCCAGCCTCCGCTGTGGAGCCGCCTCCTCTCCTGCATTTCACATCTGCCTGTGCTCCCAGCCCATCACATTGCACTCCCTCCTTCAAAGGACTGAAACACCACCGAGGGGGGTAAATATCTCTGGCTCAACACCAGTCAGTCAGAACTGATTAAGCCTCTTGGATGAGAGGTGAAACGTCTTCGACCTAGAAATCTAGTCCAGTTGATTTTTTTTACATTCTTTCAGTCGTTATCAAAAGGACATAAACATTAAAGTATAGAGCGAAAGTAAACGGCAGCACAGTGAGCGGATGGGAGCGGGGGCAGATGAAACGGTCCCATTTAATCACCAGAAAAGTTTCAACTCCTAAGAAAGAAAACCCAAAGCCTCAACACTGATCACTGCTAAATGATTTGTGACAGCTGGGCTGGAGCCTCCCCAAGTCCAGCTGCTCGCCCGAGATGTAAAACATGAAGCACAGAGTTGGTTTACCTGAACCTAAACATGTGACTCGAGAGCTCGTCTGTGACTGACCCTCATTAAGAGACTGGCAGCCAGTCAGATGCCCCTGGAGTGTGTGTGTGTGTGTGTGTGTGTGTGTGTGTGTGTGTGTGTGTATTTAACACTAACTCTTCCTTCCAGCCAGGTGGTTCCTTATGGATTTGGTTCGGGGTGATTCAGGAGGGAGCTCAGCCGCTGCGTCTGCACGCACACACAGGACGCCGAGTGTCTGAGCTTCTGCTTCGTCCACACACTAACACAGTAAGAGTGCACACACACACACACACCTTCTCTCACTTCACTCAAATTGTTTCTCATCCTGTTTTTCTTTACCTCGGTAGAGAAAATGCTGTGGTGAAGATGAGGTCTGACAAATCGCTGCTGAGACGAACAGCTGCATGCATTCTGGGGAAAAAGGAGTCAAGCAGCAGACCTGAGGTGACCGAGTCACGACAGTAACCCTGGTTCTCTCAGTGAATGTCTGTAACAACATGAGAACAACAGTAATGGACCCTTTAGTTTGTCTGGCTGTCCTGATGTATAGTGAGTGTGATGAAGATGAAGAGTGAGGACAGGAGGCTGACACGCTCCTCTGTTAACGTTTAGCTGCTGTCACGCGCAGGACTCGACTGTTCAGAGGAGCTGCAGGAGTTGAACCTGTAGCGCAGAGGGACAGAAGAGATTTCACTTGAGGCCCTTCCTCAGGCTCGGAAATATACAACGTTGTGATATTCTAGTCAAATGCGGCTCCGCTGGTGTGTGCTGAAAACCTCATGTCTCCACAAAGGTTTGTGCACGTGAGTGTGTCCATGCACCTAATCTGAAAAACCGTAAAATACAGTGTTTGGAAACTTGTTTGATAAATGCTTTCAATGTTTATCTAAAGTGTTTGCACAGTAACCGACCACTTACTGTCTCCGCCTTCATTACACTCGTCTGACAGAAGAGCTGAGTGTTGGGACCCCAGTGAGAAGAAGTTTAAACCTTAGTAGGACAATTTGATAATACTGTTAGGAGAGAGAGTTGTAATTTTACATGACAAAGTCACCGTGGAAATACGGTATGAAAGAAAACTAAGTTGTTGTTGTTTTAGCTCCAACAAAAAGTCATAGGTTTATGAATAGAAAAAATATCTGGGAGGAAAGTCGATGCGAACTGTGAAAAGTCAGTCCCTTAGGAGAAATGGTGTAATGTGTGTTATGATCAGATTGGACATGTGCTTTTCCTGACTAGTACTGCCTGAAAAAAGACTTTCTCTAAATATTTGAACTATTTTCAAATTGACTTATTTCTAAAATTACAACCTCACTCCTGAAATACTGTTTTTGCTAAAACTGATTTGCTCGATTGCGACTTAAATTTGTGACTTCATCTCAGAATATTATCAAAATTACATCTTTTTCTTGGAAATATTTTTTATTTCAACCATCATTTGAAGTAAAGTCAGCATGTTTAAAAGTAAGTGAACTTACTGAGAAACAGAAATGACACGAGAGACAAACGTTTGCTGAAGCATCGCTTTTTATTGCCGTACATTCAGAGAGAGAGAGAGAGAGAGAGAGAGAGAGAGAGAGAGCTTTATAATCATTGCATATAGAATGAAACAAGGCTTATCGTTCCCTAAAAACCAGCTGCTAAAATTAAGAAGCAGTGTGTCATAAGAACCAGGCAGGTCCAACTGCAGCTCCTCAGCTCTTCATGTGGACACTGACTCGTAGTGTGAAGGCTGGTTTCACATGTTGGTAGCGCAGATGTAGGGCAACTTGGCTGCACAGTCCTTCTCACTCCACCTGCCCCAGGCTGCAAAGAAACAACAGTGTCAGTGTTTCTCCTGTGACAATCTGCAGACAGCTGTTGGTCTGGCTTCAGATCAACACTATGTGCTTTTGGCTTTATCGTTTAGCTTTTAAGGAAAGCAGGTTTGGGATGTTGTCAGTCTGAAGAGGAGCCGTGACCCTTTAGCTGACATAAAGGTGTGAAAGTCTCCCAAACTGGAGACATGTGGGTAAAAAGACCCACTCCTGGTTTCCTGCTACCGCCCTACTTGGTCTGATGTGACTAGCAGCTTGTGTGTGACATGTCTGAGCCAGTTTGCTGACTTTGACTCCACCAGCTCTTCTCTTGCCCTGTTTCAGTTCCAGCTATGCTGCCCGGCCACACTCTCACTTTAAAGGAGAATAAATGAACCATTTTCATTTGGAACCATCAGTCAGTGTTTGGTTACATTTGTAAAATAATGTAAATGTGTCATTTCTTGTTCAGTTTTTTACTGTTGATCTGTCAAATCACCATAAATCATGTGGAGATGATTTGTGTCCTCATTAGGACGACTCACACTAATGGATTAGATGACTTGTGTGTCTCCACGTTATCTATCAGCTCATCACACACCTCTGACTTCTCTTTTCTGTGTTGCTCACTGTGTATCCTCTGAAATATCTGAGGCCAGTCACAGTTATTCTACATTCTTTGTGGACTGCACAGAAAACGCTGCTGCTAAACAACACATTTTCAGTATTGGTGCACACAGTATTTTGGTAGTTAGAGTCAGGGTTATGTTTGTGAGTTGTTTGTGCTCATTATCATGTTCTTTGTATTATTTGTACTAACTGTCATAGTTCATCTGGACGCAGACCACAGCTTGCTTTGCAGTATTTCGTGCAGAGGTAGGGAGCCATCTGTTGAAGTCCAGCTTTGTTCCATCAGTGTATTCGTACGAGGTGGAGCCCTGAGGAAGAGGAGGCAGTCAGCTGGCACTCATGTTACAGTGCCCTCCACCCACTATCCCTATCTCCCCTCACATGTCGTTCTGCTCACCCAGTCTTTGCCGAGTCCGATCCACACCGGTTTCGGCCCATCTTTGTGGTCTCGCCAGAGCAGACATGTTGCCTCGTTGTATTCGTCCAGGTTGTGCATTGACAACAGGTGACCACCGGCCTCCAGACAGTCCATCTGAAGTCGGAGGAAGTGAGAACAAGAGTCTGGGTTTTTTTAAAGATCATCATGACAAACTGTAGAAGCTAAAATAAAATCAAGCCATCTGTCATTTGTGCTAAATGTCTTTTGGAAATGGAGGAATCTGACACAGCTTTTTGTTTAGTGCCATTTTGATCCTTTTTGGTGACGCTCACTTTGCTTTGGTTATTTATTTTGACAGTTTGTTCTCGTCAGTTCTGTTGTTTACCTTTTCATACCTGGACTAATTTCACTCATTTTCTGTTTTGCCTTTGTAGATTTATTGATCTGTGTGCAGGAGACACACTCCTGGGGAATAAACAGTTGATGGGGACTAAAGAACATCCCCACACACACTCCACAGAGGGCAGAGCAGTAAAGTCAACCCAATCTAAAACAGACAAATCAAATCTAGTAATGTCACATACAAGGAAAAAGTACAGTTTGAATCAAATCAACAGCCTCCGGTAAAATCCGACTCGGCTTTCTGAGGGTTTGAAGAAGAGATGTAGAAAATGTTGGTGACCCAGCCTGATTCCTCAGACTGGTCTGACTGTAAACGTTTTGTCCCTTCTAGTTTGAGAAGTCAGGACTCCAGAACAGGTCAGTTTTCTCAGTCCCTGAGGAGGACATGTTACTGACGGAAAAAAATAAGCATTTAAAGCCAGTCTTTAAACATACTGGGAACCAGTTTAAAGAGGCTAAAACTGGTTGGTTCTGGTCTGACTTTTGAGAGCAAACTGCTCTTAAAGCCACGACATGCTGATTTTGCACTGTGGTTTTTGTACAGGTTAAACAAATAAGAAATTACAAGTCAGTAAACTTCAGAGTGGCACCAATCTGAACATCTCACTCTCAGTAACAAAACTGAGATGTGCACTTTCAGTATTTTGAACTATGAACCAAATTTTTACATGTAATTACAAGAAAATCATGACTGTGCAGAACAGGAAATGTGGCCTGTAGCCATCCTTATATAACGACGAGAGTACCTGTCTGCACAGGTTGTGAATACTTTGTGTGTGTGCTTGTGTGTCACCTCAGCATCACCAATGAAGTTTTCAGTTTTGAACAGTTTGATGCACTTCTCGTTGTTCAGTCGGAACCATCCTTCCGTCTGACATGGTCTGCCTGGAAAATGCTGAGTACAGGTTTCTTGAACCAGCTCTCCAAAGTCATCTGGTGGAAAAGCAGTGAGGCTGAGCTACGCAAACAAAAACACCTGTCACCAGCACAAATGTAAAACAAGGAATGACCATGTCAGGGAACATTTGTGTCTTTTTAACTTTTTCTTTCCACTATTTTATATTTTGGACATTTTTAACCATCTACAATAGAAGCTTAAATAAACAACCACTGTTTATCACCATCTGTGTGAACGTGCTCTGTGCTGACCACAACCTCTCCAACTGGACAAATATCTGTTTTTCACCTTCCAGTCCAGCTTCCTCCACTTTGGACTGGTTGTTCATTTATGGGCAGACAGGCTTGTTTTTCCAGCTCCCATCTTTCTTTACTTTTTAACTCTTTGTTGCAATGCCCAATTAAATCTTGAAATGACACTTTCCCAACTTTTCATCCTGACTTAGAAACAGGTGTTTTACATTAGAAAGTTCCTTTGCTGTGGGTCCCTGTTCCCTGGTGATGAGGTCTGACTCAGAAATCTCTCTGATGACCCTGGACAGGTGAGTTCAACACTTTTAAGTTGTTGAAATGAATTTAACAGTTACATGTTCTGACAGGTTGTTTATTTTTCCTGTATCAATCAGTTTAATACAGAACCAGCTGTTATGTTTGTGTTTCTCACATTTCTCAGGGCTGCAGAGGAAGGGGACCGGGAGCAGGATCAGGATCAGAGCAGCAGACCTCATGGTTCAGGACTCCGTCAATGGGATGATGCACAGCTGGAATATGATCTGGAAGCAGCACAGTGGAGCAAGGTTTGTACTTTATGTTTCATGTTACAGCAGCTTTAAACCTTCGGTTCAGTTCTGCTGCTGAGGTCGGATACTGAGCAGGACTCACCTGAGATGTGTTGAGTCGTTCCTCGTCCGTCTGGTGTCGATCAGCTCGTTGTCACATTTTTATCCTGTCTCACATCACATCTGTTGTGTAGCCACGATGTTCCAGTGCCACGCCAAGAGGGAGGTGGCACACCCAGAGGCATTTTTCTGGCAAAACGCTGATGCACCACATCTTGATAAATCAACATGATGAGTAAACCCCTGAGGTCTGGTTATCAGGCATCCAGCTGAGAGCACGAACCTGAAAGCAGCTGCTCCGTGAGCTTTTAAAATTAAGTTGCATGTTAATACAGCTGCTGTGTCACATGCATCTTCCACCACAACCATCCTGTCACAGAATAAGTTTGATGCTGTTGTATATTTTTCCTGTTGTCAACAAATCTCATAAAAAGACCAAACCTCACCAATGCTAAACTTGACTTTCATGCAGGTAAACCAGGGCCCAGCCACATGACACAACGATAACCAAAGGTGCACTGACCCAGGCCAGACAGAAACCTGGGAGTGTTTGTTGTTTTGGAGACGAGCTTTAAGAAATCTCTTCTGTTCCTTCTGTATATAAAGTTTAGCTGGTTCCTGCTACAAACAGGAGAAAGCAGTGCATCTGTTGGGGACTGTTATCAGCGGCGGATGAACCCACATTTGGTCTCCGGTATGTTTTTAGAGGCGGTAGGATGGTGTGTGTGGGGCTGAGTCAGAATAAACTCCAGTGTGTGTGTTCATGGTGACGAAGGGAACAGTGGTCACCGGTGGCTTTAATGGTTCCTGGACACAATGGAGCTCTGTGGACCAGAGGGAGGAGACCTTGACTTCAGATGAAGTTGTGCTGCTTCTGGGAGAATATAATTTCACCTGCTCACACTTGTGAAGGGGATGTTTCAGCAGGTTTTGAATAATTTAAAGTGCCACAGTTGGTGTCACATGGACCATGAGCACTAGAAACAGTATTTTAATGTCACTGTGTGAACACCGGCTACAACGCTTTCTCAGCCTTTTGTGTCTCAGGGCCACAAACTGTTGAATATCTTATCTGATATCAGCATTTAGCGCCTTGAGCTCCCGCAGGGACAGCAGACTCGGCTTAATACAGAACTGACGAGTTCAGAGACGGTCTGTTCACATTTTCTATAATTGATGTGTAAACAGCGACTGTGTGTGAATTTCCAGGGTGGGGATGTTAAACTTCAAGAAACCGTTAACATTGATCTTGAACTAACATACAACACCTGGCTTATCCCTGCTGTCGCTCCCTGATATTTGCACATCGTCTAAATGTGTAGATTTTCATAACGTCTCCTTGTTTGTTACTTTGTAGCTTTGCAAAGTGTGTGTTTTGTCATCTTGGCAGGAATCGGCTGCCGCACCTTTAAGTCCTTCTTTAATCTGGTACCACAGTTTTTCCCACCAGAGAAATAAAACTGTGGCTTTCGGCCCCTTCTCTCTCATGTGTGGACACTTTTCTGTTACAGGGAGGGAAACTGAGTTGTTGGCACCAGTTGCATCATATTATAGTGTATAGGCTCATTTCTGTTTTTCATTTTATTCTGTTTTTGTATTTGTTCTATTTTTAAACCTATCTTTGATTGCATAGCCTAACTGTGAAGTTACTGAATAGCCCCTTTTCCCAATGGAAATTCACCACAATTGTACGAAAGCATCTTTTTCCAAACTATGTGTTGTAGTAAATCAGCAGATGACCATTAATGTGTAAAGTCATGCTGGGGGGACACTACAGTATATAAGTGAAGATACTGAATATTTTTCCCTGTACAATTCCTCCAAATGATGAAGAAACATGGTTTTCCCAACTAAGGGTTGTAGTATAACCAGCAGATGGCCACTGATGTGTGACGTATTGTGATAACACCACGCTGGGTAAGAGTAAAGTTATTTAGTGTTGATTTCTGTCCTCCCATAATATTGGTAGGGACATGTCCCTGCCGTCCACATGCAAGACTGCGCACTTGCTCTTGGGGATTAATAAAGTAATCCATCAACCTATCTAAAGGTTTCACTTGTATTGACTTGGAGCTCAAATGAAATTTGGTTTAACCAGCAGAGGGTTGTCAGTAGTGTCGTGGCTAGAGTGGTGATGCCTACTAAATTAATTCAGACAAACCAT
>NW_018128703.1:10870-12364 GCF_001952655.1 Monopterus albus
CGTGAAACTGTTAATGGAAGAGAAGGACAAGGACTATCCCGAGCTCTCGGACCTCAAGTGGATTATGGATCTGGCCTTTTTGGTCGACATGCTGTGTCACTTGGACAGACTGAACCTGAACCTGCAGGGTAAGTTAAAAATGCTGCCTGACCTGGTGCAAAGTGTGTTTGCGTTTGCGTTTGTCAACAAACTGTTCAAGGCGCATATTCAAAAGGGAAATTTAACGCATTTTCCCACTCTGCTAAAAGCCAAGTCACCAGCGCCGCCCTGAATAAGCAAAGAGCCAGATATGCAACACTGGTTGAAAACCTGCACGAAAGCTTTGTGACCCGGTTCCGTGATCTACAACTGAAAAGGCCACAGATTACGTTCCTCGTCGACCCATTTAATGCGGAGACGGACTGTTTGAAAGCCCCGCTAGTCACAGATGAGGCTGCAGCTGAGTTGGAGATGATCGATCTTTGTGAGGAGGACCAACTGAAACCTGCTTTAAGGGAAGGGACCATTGAGTTCTGGAAAAGTGTGCCAATGGAAAAATACCCCAATGTCAAACGGGCTGCGCTTAAGATACTGTCAATGTTTGGGTCAACATACGTCTGCGAGTCTGTGTTTTCTACCCTGAAACACGTGAAATCAAAGCATCGATCTGTTCTGACTGACACCCATGTGAAAGAATTGCTTCGAGTGGCAACAATACAAGCCAGATTTGAAGAAGATTGTTCAAGGCAAGGAATGCCAGAAGTCCCACTAAGCAACATGCATAGTAAAAGAAAAACGGTATTTTAAATTATTATATTTTTGTTTGTGGACTTGGTTGAACTGAGAGTTTGTGTGTGTGAGACAGTGCACACAATGTTCATTGTTGAAAATGACTGGCCTGTGGTCTTAGTACTGTAGGAGTCAATTTCTGTCATTATCATGTTGGTGTGTGACATTTAAAATAAATCTGGCTGAGCAGTGTGTGTGTGAGAGGAAGGGATGAGTGATGTTCATGTGTGCCCATGTGTATGATGTGGCTCTTTGCGGTAACACAGTAAAAAATGTGGCTCTTGGTCTCTGACTGGTTGGCCACCCCTGGTCCAGACTGTCAAAAATGTTTTGAAAGTCCAGATTTGCGAATTTTCTCATCTTGGAAATGTAATCTTCCATTTTGATAAGGCGGATTGTAAAGGAAATATAAACAAGCGCGAAGAAGATTGTAGGTAGCGCAAGAATCTGTGGGCTCACTAGCGCCCTCTGCCTTGAGGCAGGCGTACTGTTTGCCTCACCGAGTAACTTTTTTACTGGGTTTTATGGTTAATCTGCGACCTAAACACGTTACACAACTACATTTTATACATTATCCAGATTATGGCAAGGCAGAGCATATAATCAGAGTGTTTGAAAGCATTTTATTTGCGATATATAGAGGGACAGCGACACACTATTTGCATCGCATACAGTTTGTGAGGATTACACGATCCACCGAGAGGCACAGCAAAGTGCTGCCTCATC
>NW_018128703.1:12555-15265 GCF_001952655.1 Monopterus albus
AGGGGAGGCTCTGCCTCACCTGCCTCCCCTGACCGCACGTCACTGGTGCTTTTGGCTTTAAGTTTAGGTTTTAAGGAAAACAGGTTTGGGATGTTTTCAGTCTGAAGAGGAGCTGTGACCCTTCAGCTGACATGAAGGTGTGAAAGTCTCCCAAACTGGAGACATGTGTTGCTCACTGTGTGTTCTCTGAAATATCTGAGGCCAGTCACAGTTATTCTACATTCTTTGTGGACTGCACAGAAAACACTACTGCTAAACAACACATTTTATCACATTCTTTGCATCATTTGTACTAACTTCCAGAGTTCATCTGGACGCAGGCCTGTTCATCTTTCGCAGTATTTCGTGTAGATTTAGGGAGCCACCTGTCGAAGTCCAGCTTTGTTCCATCAGTGTAGCCGTACGAGGTGGAGCCCTGAGGAAGAGGAGGCAGTCAGCTGGTGCTCATGTCACACTGACCCCCCATCCCCACCTCCACACACACACACACACACGCATTGCTTTGCTCACCTTGTTTTTCTCGAGTCCAAACCACACCGGTTTCAGGTTGACTCTGCTGATTCTCCAGAGCTCACACAGGACCTCGTTGTATTCGTCCAAGTTGTGCACAGACAGAAGGTGACCACCCGTACACTCACATGCACAGGAGGCCTGAAGTTGGAGGAAGTGACAACAAGATTCAGCGTTTTTTAAAAGTTGCTATTCTGAACAAGTGTGTGTGTGTGTGTGTGTGTGTGTGTCAAGTCACTTAAAGCATATTTAAAACCAACAAAGGTTTTCCACAGGCACTGTACAGCCATAAAATCAATAGAAAAAAGTAACATACATGACTTCACAGATCCATAAAAAATTTATAAGAAGAAGGAGGAAAAACTGGGTTTTTAGTCAAGACTAGAGGATGGCCGGTGATGGTGCAGCTCTGTTACGGAGGGGTGAAGTGTTCACAGTTTGGGGGCCATGACTGCAAAGGCACAGTCCCCTTTGAGTTTTAGTCTAGCCCTGGGGCCGACCAAGAGCACCTGGTCAGAGGACCGAAGTGCCCTGGAGGGCGTGCAGGGTGTAGGAGCCCAGAGAGGTAAGGTGGTGCTAACCCACTGGGCACCTTAAAACCAAATGTTAAAACCTTAGCATGAATCTGGAAGCCATTAATACAGGGGAAATGTGGTCGTGTTTACAAGTATCTGTGTGTGTGTGTGTGTGTGTGTGTGTGTGTGTGTGTACACGTCACCTCAGCATCACTGAAGGTTTGTGGAGTGACATATACTTTGAAACATTGCTTCTCATTCAGTCGGATCCATCCTTCCTCTTCACATGGTCTGCCTGGAAAACGTTTAGTACAGGTTTCTTCAACCAACTTTCCAAAGTCATCTGGTGGAAAAACAGTGATATTTTGACATTACACAGTGTATCAACATAAACTCAGTGGTCAGTTTATTAGGAGCCTCTGTCTCAGACTAAGTTTGTCTGATCCAACAGTCCTGCAGTAAATCCTCCTTCATGAAGGTGATGATGTTCAGTTTATGTTCAGACTGTTTCACAGAGCTGTTGGTTCACCTGTGTGGCTGCAGGCTGTGCTGCTGTTCAACTGGACTATGTCATACTGAGGGCTGTTTCTGGTATTTTGTCCACCCTATTTATACCAGTGAGTCAGGACTAAACAACAGAAACAGTGTCAGTATATAGTTCATCAGCAGCACAAATGGTAAATGGTCTTATGCTTGTGTATATTCACACACACACAATGATCAGCACAGATGGAGAAATCCTGTTTGAGTCTCTTGGCCAACATCGCCACATCCTACATTTCCCATTAAGCAAATCAGCAGTGTGTTTCCCAGAGTAAAGGTCTTTTCACACCGAACGCAACGCGAATAAGCGAGACGAAAAAGCGAAAAAAAACACAGGCGAATTTAACGCACCAAAAGTATTCACACCGAACGCGACGCGAATAAGCGATATTTTCTTAAAACGTTGCGCTACTCCACATCAAGCGACGACGATGTACTGCCTGTCCTGCTACATACAAAAAGAAAACAAAGAAGATTTTGCGTCCATCCTATATTGAAAATAAGGAGAGAACATGGAGAGTGTTAGGTAATTTCTTAGTCAGATAGATATTGATTAGATACTTGTTGTATAGGAATGTTTGAGTGTAGCCAGGATGTCTAGCTCAGGCTGTTAAATGCTCAGTTCATTGTCATGAGTTCTGCAGGCTGCATCTAGGCCAAGGTCAACTAGATTGAAGAGTCTGCAGGCAGGATGATTCTCTCCATGTTTTGACTACTGCTACAGCCAGCTGTGAAGCTGGCATATCAGGTGACGTCACGGTTGACGTTCCTGTGTAGCATGGGCTAGCCCAACCAAGGGATAAAATTGTATAGAGATCTTGGGTTCGGGGTCTTTTTTCATTCTCCCTCTGCCTGCACGCGGTACTGGAGGTGGAAGATACCTGGACATGTAATGTTAATTTTGCCTGTGATCCTTTAAATAAACCAGCACGGTTATTTGTGGACCAGCCAAACTCTGCAGGACGACTGATCCATTTCCTGAGTAATGTCCCGGACCGACAGCGGTAATCCTGTGCCAGGCTGAGCTGAGCTGGAGATCCGATATGCGGTCCGGAGCTGAATGCTTCCCTGATCAGAGAGTGCCCTCCTGGTTGTAGTCAGAGCTGTGAGCAGTCCCACACATCAACTGGCCGGCCACAAAA
>NW_018128703.1:15312-15488 GCF_001952655.1 Monopterus albus
TTTCAAAAGCAAAGTTGATTGGTGGACCTGCCACTATTCAACGTTCCAAATTGGATCCAAAACAGTAAGGATAGTGAAAACACATGCCTTATTCTCTGTGTTTTAAATGCTGTGCTGGTCTGTTCATTTTCTCACATGTAGAGTTACTGAAGCACATAGACTCATTTTTCAGGGAT
>NW_018128704.1:0-655 GCF_001952655.1 Monopterus albus
GGAATATGTTCACTTGTCCCAGGACAGAAATGTTCTCGTATATGTTTAGTTTTGACTTTTAAGGTCACTTTGTATAAAACAGTCAGCAGAATATTGGCAGACACTTGATCACATCTAATCTGAAAGAACTCAGAGTAATCTGTTTTAAAATAACCATTTAAGTTCAACTAGGAGTTAACCTAAGACTACGTTCACACTGCAGGTCTTAATGCTCAGATCGGATTTTTGCCGAAATACGATTTTTTTTTGCGCTGTTGTTCACACTGTCATTTTAAATGCTACTGCCATCTGCCTCATGTGTGAACGGTATACGGCCGAGGTGACCCGCATGCGCAGAAGAAGACATGACGTCAGACGCAGCATACTGTGTTTGCCAAAATAAAAATGGATGTGGCTCGTTAGAGCATGTGCGTAGCGATGTACCAGTTAATATGCAGTCGAAATAAAGAAATAATAATAATAAGAATATCAAGAAGAACGAGAGCACAAATATTGCTTATGGCCTCGCCTCCTCCAGCACAGAATTGTGATGTCTGTCGCATTTCAATGACATAAAAATCGCATGAAATGCGACATGGCCGTTCAGACTGAAGTCGCATTGCAAAACATCGGATATGTATCCGATTTAGGACCACATATGAAAGTGGCCTGGGCC
>NW_018128704.1:1596-3342 GCF_001952655.1 Monopterus albus
CACACATCGCCATGCTACTGAAGAATCTCCTTGACTTTGAATGGGACTTCATATAGATCAGTGACCTCTTTAATCTCGCTCTCTTTGTTTTGACAGTCTGGCATTGCCACATAAAGCCACAAGAAAACTGGTATTATTAACTTTATAAGCATTAGCTTGGAGTGTATACTGTACATTCCTGATTGTATAGTTTATTTATTATTATGATTGTTTGTTGTTGTTTGACAGTGGCGACACTGGAATAATGCTGCAGAGAGGAAAAGCAATAACCAAAGTAATGGTCATCTCTCCTGGATCCACAAGAACATTTATTTTCTTTTTCTACATTTTTTGTATTCATGTTGATATTGACATTGCTCTTTGAAATAAAGATATTTGATTTTGAAGTTTTTATTGCTTATTTTGCATAATATTCACAATAATGCATATCTTAAGCAATTGTCTATAGCCCTGAGAAATAACAGTATAATGCTGGCGTCCCTGCTGCCAGCTCTTTACCGTAAATTATAGAAATACAGACATATACCGTTTTTCTGGTTTACAGACATATACCGTAAAGTCATTTTACATACGAATACCGTAAAAATAACGGTATGATGCTGGCGTCCCTGCTGCCAGCTCTTTACTGTTATTTTACAGGGAAAGTATTTACAGTGTGTGTTTTTTCTTGATGTCCTGAACTCAACAATGATCTCCTTTGTCTTGCTGGTGTTTAAAACAAGATTGTTGTTACTGCTCCATGCAGTGAGGTTCTACACCTCCCTGTGTGCTGTTTCACTGTCATTGGATATGAGGCCAATGACTGTTGTATCATCTGCAAATATTACAGGAAAGGGCTCAGCACTCAACCCTGGGGGGCTCCGGTGCTCAGGGTGATGGTGGGAGATGTTTGCTTGCCCACCCTGACAGTCTGGGGATGGTTGGTGAGGAAATCCAATTGCCAGTTGCAAGTGGAGGTGGGCAGTCCGAGTGCCTGAAGCTTAGGGGCCAGCTTATTTGGTCTGATGGTATTAAAAGCTGAGCTATAGTCCACAAAAAGCATCCTGACATTGGTGTTGGGTTTGTCCAGGTAAGACGGGGCTGTGTTCAAAGCTACAAGAGCTAAAAGAATTTGTTGCTTCCCCCCAGCCTCGACTTCTGGACCGAGATCTGTAATAATATCTTTTCCATGGACAATGATACACCGGTCAACAGATTTGAGGATGTAGTAGATAAGTTTAATAGGTTTTTTTGTGAATGTGGGTCCTAGCTTAGCAAGTACCACCTGTACAGATGTCAATATAAATGACAATACAATTGAAAGAAACGTGTTCTATATTTCTAAAGTCAGTTGTTGAAAAGGAAATTATAGATATAGTGAATAAATGTGGTAATAAATCATCCAGTGATAGTGATGGTATCAGTATGACAATGGTTAAATGGACAATTGAGGGGATATGCAAACCATTAACTCATGTTTTTAACATGTCGTTTCGACTTGGTCAGTTCCCCAGTAATATGAAAATAGCAAAGGTTATTCCATTGTATAAATCTGGGGATAAGCACAACTTCACAAATTATAGACCGGTTTCTCTGTTGTCACAGTTTTCAAAAATCTTGGAAAAACTCTTTAATAACAGATTAGACACATTTATTGATAGACATAAAATCCTCTCGGAATGCCAATATGGTTTTAGGTCGAACCGATCGACATCTCTGGCCATTACCGACCTGATGGAGGACATTACAAGTGCTATGGATGAGAGG
>NW_018128704.1:4305-10671 GCF_001952655.1 Monopterus albus
ATATTTTGTAACCATTCTTTAGTATATCAATTGTGTGATTTAAGAATGTTAACACTGTTATATTCTTTTTTAGTATAATGTGTGTGTGTGCAGAAGTGAATCATTTATTGCTTGCAAACCAATGATGGTAAGATGATGTCATGGGGTAGGACTGGATAAGTCTGACTTCTTCCTACTCCATTCAAGCATGTATTAGGTATAAGCAAATTGATATTGGATTGTGTGTAAAAATGTGTGTTGTTATATCAACTGTTTTATATGCTTGAAAGAATAAATAAATCAAATCAAATCCAATATAAACTCACAGCTTATACAATATAAGACTATTCACAGGACTCACATCACACAAGATAAAATATTTAAAATGGATTTACAGATACTTGTTCACAATGCACTCTGGCTTGCGCTGATGATTACTTCCATGCTACTTGGACCTGTCAACCCGTTTACTCCCTCTGAGTAGCAGTGACTGAGAAACTCTCCACCATGAGCTGGAGAATTTCCCCATCCCCGTCACTGCCTGCTCGGAAATGTCACAGAAGTCTACCACCGACCAATTAAATATAAAACCCACTTGTTATTTCTCTAACTATTGCCAAGAGAACAATCTTTCTAAACCGGAAATCTAAAAACTCATTACACATCAACCACTGGACCAACCTTCTCACAGAACACATCACACTAGAGAAAATATCCACTCATAAGGTCGTAGTAGGGATTGTTCTTAGTGCTGCATTCACATCATCTAGTAGCCTCTCCTCAGTGCAAGACACATGAAAGCCCGCATGGAGTTTGCTAAAAAAACACCTTAAAGACTCCAAGATGGTGAGAAATAAGATTCTCTGGTCTGATGAGACCAAGATAGAACTTTTTGGCCTTAATTCTAAGCGGTATGTGTGGAGAAAACCAGGCACTACTCATCACCTGTCCAATACAGTCCCAACAGTGAAGCATGATGGTGGCAGCATCATGCTATGGGGGTGTTTTTCAGCTGCAGGGACAGGACGACTGGTTGCAATCGAGGGAAGGATGAATGCGGCCAAGTACAGGGATATCCTGGATGAAAACCTTCTCCAGAGTGCTCAGGACCTCAGACTGGGCATCAGGGTAACACATCATGTTCACTATTACAGCTACCTTCCATGTTTAACACCATTACCTTTACATCTGAAATTATTCAAGCCCCTTTTTGAAACATAACATTTATCTGAGAACAGACAGGAAGTAATACTTCACTGTAGCCATTTTATACCCAGAATTCACTCCATGCGATTAAACAGAACCTGGCTTTTCAGCGTAAACATTATGCATTACAAACCGCGTATACACACATTCCCTTCTTCCTTCACATCCCCTATGTCGTACCTTATCATTGTCAGGTGTAATTGTGTGTAATGTTCAAAGGTCCAGTCTTTCTGGAGCCTTAGACAGTCTCCCTGATCTAGTTACTGTCATGTTACCTGATGTTGGGGTACCTGGGACTCCCCTGAGGTGTGAGCGGTTGTGTCCCATCCGTCCTCCTTCCTGGGTCTCCACCTCATATGATCGTGGCGTAGATGCAGGGCTGATCACAGTTCCCTTAGTGCGTGTAGTTTTGATCCACACCTGTTGTCCTGGTTGAAGAGGAGGCATGTCCCGAGCCCGGTGTCGCCGGTTGAATGTTTGTAGTTGCTGCAGTTTCAACGAGGTGTCCTTGTCTCTGAAAGCTTTGAAATCAGGCCACTGTGGTTGTAGTTGATCTGCTAACACCAGTACTGGTGTTCTTATCCTCCTCCCCAGTGGTCCCCAACCCCCGGGCTGCCCGTGAGCCAGTGGAGTGGATCCGTAGGCCAGTAGAGCTTTGTGGAGATCCCCCCCTTTCTCTAAGAGGGACTTAACAGTTCTCACTGCCCTTTTCGCATCTCCATTGCTGCGTGGGTACCTGGGGCTGCTAGTCACATGTGTAAAATCATAATCTCGTGCAAACTGAAAAAACTCCTGACAAGAAAACTGTGGTCCATTGTCTGTGACCAGAATTTCCAGGCATCCATGTCTGGCAAACACTGCCTTGAATCTGGCAATGGTTTGTTTAGCTGATGTGCCTGCAGGTAGGTTGCAAACCTCAATATAGCAGGAGAAATAGTCTATCAGGACTAAATAGTTTCCATTCTGCCATTGAAGAAGATCTGCTGCACCCTCTGCCATGGTCTACTCAGGAGATCAGTTTTAAGCAAAGGCTAAACAGGCATTTGTACTTCCCGAGCACAACTCTCACATCCCTCGATCATCTGCTTTACTGCAGATGTGATGCCAGGCCACCAGACTGATTCTCTTGACCTAGCTAGGCATTTGTTAATACCTTGATGACCCTGGTGAAGTCTCTGCAGTATACTACGCAATCTACGCAACCCCCCAGGCCGCAGGAAATTTGTCAGGTGTTGACCGGTCCGCAGTGATAAAAAGGTTGGGGACCACTGCTCCTCCCCATCAGTAGCTGTGCCGGAGATGCCCTGTGAGCCAGTGGAGTGGATCTGTAGGCCAGTAGAGCTTTGTGGAGATCCCCCTCGTTCTCTAAGAGGGACTTAACAGTTCTCACGGCCCTTTCCGCCTCTCCATTGCTGCGTGGGTACCTGGGGCTGCTAGTCACATGTGTAAAATCATAATCTCGTGCAAACTGAAAAAACTCCTGACAAGAAAACTGTGGTCCATTGTCTGTGACCAGAATTTCCAGGCATCCATGTCTGGCAAACACTGCCTTGAATCTGGCAATGGTTTGTTTAGCTGATGTGCCTGCAGGTAGGTTGCAAACCTCAATATAGCAGGAGAAATAGTCTATCAGGACTAAATAGTTTCCATTCTGCCATTGAAGAAGATCTGCTGCACCCTCTGCCATGGTCTACTCAGGAGATCAGTTTTAAGCAAAGGCTAAACAGGCATTTGTACTTCCCGAGCACAACTCTCACATCCCTCGATCATCTGCTTTACTGCAGATGTGATGCCAGGCCACCAGACTGATTCTCTTGCCCTAGCTAGGCATTTGTTAATACCTTGATGACCCTGGTGAAGTCTCTGCAGTATATCGAGTCTCATGTATTCCGGGATTATGATCCTCTCCCTTTTCATTAGCAATCCCCCCCTTCATGCATGGCTGCCCTTTCAGGCCAATATGGCAACAGTAGCTCATGTACATCCTGTCTGTGCTCAGGCCAGCCGTTTGCAATGTAACGTCTGAGGCGGTTGCAGGTTTTGTCAGAGTTTTGTGCGCACTTAATTTGTTCCAGCTTTGTCGGGGTAGCTGGCAAGCTCTCAACCACGCTGTCCACATAAGCTTTGCATTCTTCTTCCAGATCTGACTCACTTTCGATGGCTATGGCTGGAAGTGGCGCTCTGAACAGTGTGTCAGCTGTTATCAGGTTTTTACCGGGAACATGAATGATGTTGAAATTGAATCTGAGTAACCTGAGTCTAAATCTGACAGTTCATGGTGGGAGATCATCCAGAGCCCTGGACTTCAGCAGTGTTATGAGCGGCTTATGATCAGTTCTTATCGTAAAGTCCATGTCACTCAGGTATCCACGCAGGCGTTCACATGCCCAGGTTATAGCCAGGGCCTCTTTTTCTATCTGCGCGTATCTTGATTCGGCTTTTGTGAGACTCCGTGAAATGAAGACAACTGGTCTCCACTCACCATCTGGCCGTTTTTGTGTCAGGGCCTCGCCTAGCCCGTACAAAGAGGCATCCGCCGACACCATAGTTTCATAGTTTGGGCTGTACTGGGCTAACACTGTGTCTGACCCCAGCTCTTTCTTTGTTTCCGAAAATGCTTTCTGTTGGAGTGCTCCCCATGTCCAGCTGTTCTCGGATTTCAGCAGGTCACGGATTGGCTTTGTCAGGTCAGGTAGGCGGGGTGAAAATTTGCCAACATAATTCACCATGCCCATGAAACAGCGGACCTCTGCTACATCTTTTGGCTCAGGCATGTTGAGGATTGCTTTAATCTTATCTGGGTTTGCTCTTATGCCTTGAGAATTTATGACGTGGCCCAGGAACCGAATCTCAGTCAGAGCAAACTGGCATTTTTCATTGAAAGTGAGTCCTGCCTCTTTGAATTTCTGCAGGACCCAGTGAAGCCTCTCGTCATGCTCTGCCCGGTCCTTTCCTATGACAAGAACATCATCAGCATGACACAGAACTCCCTCAATCAGCTGAGAAATCCTCTTTTGGAAATGTTCAGGTGCTGATGATATACCAAAAGGCAGTCTCTTGAAGTAATAGCAGCCCTCTGGCATGACGAAGGTGGTAAGTGGCATCAAATCTTTATGGAGTGGTATCTGCCAGAAGCCTGAAGTCGCATCAAGCTTTGTGAAGATTTTGGTTCCCTCGAGCTTGGCCAGCATCTCGTCCACTGCTGGCAAAATATGTCTCTCTCTGATGACGTTCTTATGTGAGAAAGACTCTGTTAAGGTTAAGGTTAATTGAGGAGTTGTTAGTTTTGTAATACGGAAATTATTTTAGACTTAATTTTAGCTGTAGGAAGAGGTCAGCGTTTGACTACAGCCGACAGAGTTTAGAGGCGTTAAAGTCTCAGGCCAACATGGTCATATTTTGATTTTACCTATTCTGAGTTCCGATGTTCCATGGTTTAAAAACCACGGAAGGGGGGACTGTAGTGGTGAAAAAATAAACCCTATTCCAGAGGAAATATGTAATGGAACAGTATGTAGCTCAATATAGACCTTATTTGGTACTAGCTCGTGTAAGGGAGAGCTGAGTGATTATGGGTTTATTAAGTTCATGTGAGGTGGACAATGGGCTTATGTAAGTGGTTATATAATTAATACTTAGAATCCTAGTTAAGGCCTAGTATGGTCAGAGATGAACCCTCTGCGCCAGAAGATTGGGAGTCAACCTTCCTGTCTTCCTGGAATGGAGTGAGAAGGGGGGTTGCAGAAATGTTAAGGGGGACAGAGTCCAGCTGTTGAGAAGTGGCTAGTGGCTGAGCTGATAAAGAGAAGTGAGCCTGAGGGAGCCGGGGGTAGAGAGGAGATGACCATGCTGCAGTAACCAGTAGACGAGGTACCTTCTAGGGACCCAGCCGGCTGGGGAGAAGATGACTGACTGGGGCTGACTGACCCAGGACTGGTAACAAAGGACCTGACCTGACTGACTGGTGCTCTGACAATCTTTAGGCTCTATCTATTTCATTGCAGGTATTTCATTGCAGGAGGAGAGTCTCTGTTCTCTGTTCCCTAACTACAAGATTATCTGTTTAGATGCTACTCTATTTAGAATAATTGAAATATTAAATGATCCTTTAAATTGTAATGGTTTGTCTGAATTTATTTAGTTGGTATCTCACTCTTGCCACGACAGTGTCTCTGTGTCCTCTATGCTATGGAGCTGAGGAATAATTTGCAGTCTGCGAATGGCAGGAAGACCCAGGATGGGGGTGGGCAGGTCCTTCACAAAAAATACCTCACTCTTCCTTTCTCCTCTCTGAATGACAGCCCGTACTTGGCCTGTAACCTCCAGAGGTTGGCTGGTGGGCCCCAGCAGAGGTCGGTGTGGTGTTGTGTAGTTGCCATATTTCTCTCATGTGTATTCTGTATCCAGTGTGGCAGTCACTGATGCACCTGTGTCTATCTTGAAGCACAGCAGACAGCCACTTACTCTAAGCATTTCTGTCCACATGGATGACTGTGGGTGGTCTACTGCACCTAGATAAGCTGCCATGTCATCCTCCTTGATAGATTCCAACTTTTGGGCTGATCTGCACACTGATGCGAAGTGTCCCCTCTCGCGGCATTTTCTACAGTCCATGTCTTTTGTTGGGCATTCATTCCATGCATGTTTTGGGGACTTACCCCACTTTCCACATTGCTTTGAGTTGATAGAGGCAGGTTGAGCCCGAGAATAGCTTCTGTGTTGAGCAGACTTTTTCCTATAAGCCTGTCTCTTGCGGTTATGAGATATTGTCTCTAGCTGCCCCGATGAATCACCCGATCGTAGAACAGCTTGTTGCTTTTTAACTTCTTCATGCTGCCTCACCTGAACAATGGCTGCAGCTAAATCCAGATTTGGGTTGAGCTGCATTCTTTCAGACATTTTGGTGTCACGTATGCCAACAACAATCCTATCTCGAATAATTTCTTCACGTAGGATGCCATATTTGCAATGTTCAGCTAATTTGTGCACTGCTGTGATAAAGTTCTCTGCTGATTCTCCAACCTCCTGGCACCGCTTATTAAACTTGGCTCTCTCATATATGACATTGTGTACCCCTACAAAGTGTCCATCGAAAGCCTTCTTCACCTCATCATAGACCTTAGTCATAGATCATAGTCTTGTTTATCCTCTGCCATTTTCAGTGAGCTCAGGATATCATCT
>NW_018128704.1:11174-15363 GCF_001952655.1 Monopterus albus
GCCCAGGACGGGCAGGTAAGAAGACAGGAGGACTGCAGGAACCAGGAGAATCAGAGGACCAGGACCAGGACGGGGACATGAGTAGACGACCAAGGCAGGTGAGCAGACAGGCGAACGGTGACAGGTGAGATGGCAGGAGGGACACAGGGACGAGAAGACAGGGCAGGTGTAGCACTCGTTATTGCGCCCGCCATCAGATATCTACGGAACTGAAATCAATAGCACAGGAACTGTCAGTATTGAAATCACGTATTGTCTGGATAACACATATAATGCTCCGGCGACGAAGGAGCGTCTGCCAGGGGTTTACGGTATGTAAGAGTGGTTTAATTAGTGGAGACTACCGTCAGCTGTGCACCACGCCCGGGAGTCAAACAGGCGAATGCGATTCAGCTGTGTCGCTGAGCCCATGGGATGAGAGAGCAGGGGAGAGAAAGGAGGAAGAGAGGCAGGTCGCGCCGAGCGGACTTGACACTTTACACTTTCACACACACAACTCAGTAACTTAATTTAATAATCCCTTTGCCTCCTTTGTTAATGTTTGTTGTCTCATTTACTATGTTATGTTCTGTGTCCTGTAAATGTTTTATTTTGTGTTAAAAAAAATACTTTTTTTTTTAGGAATGGGCACAATGGTGGCAGACTTAAGGCATGCTGGTACTGTGTAGGAAGCCAGTGAGAGGTTGAATATGGTGGTAAAAACCTCAATAAAGGTTTAAAGATTTATCTTTATCTTTATAGTGAAATCAGAGCAGGTCAGTGTGTTTTCATGAGTCATCTGATTGGGGCCCTCATTGATTCTGAAGGTTTCTGATGCCCTTCTGTGTCTTTATCTTTATTTTTAACAGGACAGAGTTGAAATCACTGTAATCCAGTCTGGGTCAAAGTGGAATATGAACACATGGAGAGAAGCCGAGATTGTTTTATAATTTGATTTCCAACAATTTGTTCTTTTGTAAGTGACTGTGTTTTGACACATTCACCTGTTGTTAAAGCAACATCCAGAAAATGTTCAGGTCACTTGATCAGACTGTGAACAGTGTGGGTTTGTATTTCACACACTGTGGGGACTCAGTGTCCTTTTGTGAAAAAGAAGCAAGTACCCGTAATTAAATTTTAGTGTCATGTCTTCATTAACACTTTTAATATACAGTATTTTGGTTTAAATTGAGGTTCTGGTAAGTCTCCAGGAAATGAATGCAAGTCAATGTAATGTCCCCTGAAGTGACAGAAACAGGACTCTGTGTGTGTGTGTGTCCTCAGTCAATTGTATCAGTCTGCGCAGTAGCCTCCAGCTGCATATGCCATGTACTGTCGACCTGTACTGTTTACATTCTCAGTTTGCACATGCATAATTGCACATTGACTGTTGACTGCTGCACATGCTGCTCCCATGCAGCATACATTCTCTCAAGGTGTGCTAGCTCATATTCCTATTATGGGACCGTACAACACACAGCATCTCCTTACATTCTTAGACAATCTCTATAGAAATGTCATTCCTGAAGATGAGAGGGACCTCAATCGAGATGATGTACCAAAGTATGTAGTAATTTGTGATAATGTCAGTTTCCATCGCTCTGACAACATCAGGCAGTGGTTTGTCCACCACCGCAGGATGCTGATTGAATTCCTTCCACCCTACTCCCCATTCCTGGACCCAATTGAAGAGTTTTTCTCGGCTTAAGTAAGCGAAACTGAATTAATGTTTATATGTGTAGAAATGATACATAGCTGTTGAAAGCAAAGAGTGACTTCAGACTGACCAGAGAACGTTTTAATGAATAAATACATAATAAATATATCATTTTTTTAATCATTATAATATCTAAACATTATAATAATTTGTGTGTATATGTGTGTGTGTGTGTGTGTCGCCAGTGAAGTCTATGCAGTAGCTTCCAGCTGCAGCAGTCAGTTGAGTTTCTGTTCAGTCTGACTGAGGGAGGTTTTTGTACAACGCTTTTTCATTGTGTGAACACATACTGACTGTTGATGTAGTGTTCACTCTGACAGTAGTAAACTGCTGCATCTTCAGCCTGGACTCCACTGATGGTCAGAGTGAAGTCAGAGTTTGATCCACCATCATCAAAACGACTTGGAGTCCCTGACACTCGACTGTTAACATAGTAAAAGAGCAGTCTGGGGGTTTCTCCATTTTTCTCCTGGTACCAGGCTAAATAGTTCCCATTATAAACATTCTGATTGACCCTACATCTGATGGTGATGGAGGCTCCCAGAGCAGAGCTGACAGCTCCAGGCTGAGTCACTGTGACCTGGCCTCTGGACTCTGAGGACACAGAGACAAACACATAAAGCAGCGTCGTGGTTTTGTCGGCTTCATTTCAGAGGGACGGATGTTCATAGAGGAGAGGAGCTGGATTCTCTGGACTTTACCTGTGAAGCAGCAGCAGAGGAGAGTCCAGATGAGGACGGAGATCAGAGTCATGTTTCTGATGAGGAGGATTTCTGTGGCTCCTGTTGTCATGAAGGACAGCTGTCAGTCCTCCAGTGTTCAGCTCTCAGGACTATAAACTCTCCCAGAGCACTGGAGCATATGGTGCTGCTGATGCAAAGTGGCTCTATGGAAATGCTCTGACTGAGTCCAGCAGGAACTGGGATCCTTCTGGTCAGTCTGGGATCAGTGGATCAATCATATTGTCAGAGGACTGATTAGGAATATGTGTGATCAATTTATGTGGATGTTAATTAATGACTGAATACATTTCTTTAAGGACAGTCTTCTGTCTTGTTGAATGTTAAAAAAAAGGTGTTTAAATTGACTATATTTGGAAAAAATGTGAGCAGTGTTGCTTCACTTTTATGTTAAATAACTTTTTTTTTTTTAAAAACAGGACTATTTTAGTTGTGTTTGTTGTTGTCAGAGTCACAGAGCCGTGTCTCTGCAGTCAGAGGTTTTTGTACGACGACTCAACCAGTTTGTATCACTGTGGTACACATTCGGTGGAGGAACCAGGCTGGATGTGGGAAGTAAGTTACATTTTTATTGTACTTTATACAAGTAAAATGTTGTAAGGATTAATAATGTTTTTGCCCCTGAATCTGAAATGCCACATTTGACATCTTTAATGGAATTTTTTCCCAACAATGAAAAATATTTTGTCAAATTGAAGATGAGAATGTTGACTCAAAGTATGATAGGGGTTTGGTCCACAATAAGAACCACGTACTCAGATTTATAAATGACAGAAACTTGAGGACTTGTAGTTGTAGTTTAATCCGAGTCACAGAGTAGTGTCTCTGCAGTGGCTCAGTCAGTTTGTATCACTGTGGTGGACTTTTGGTGGAGGAACCAGGCTGGAGGTTGGAAGTAAGTTTCTGGTCAAATCTTAAATATTGTAGCATTAATTAAGTTTGTAATTTCAGGGTGTGAATATTTGTAGGTCGACTTAATTTCCAGTTAATTTAAATATAATCTTAGTTTTATCATTAATTCATCCATTTTTCCTTGAAACTGAACTCAGAGCAGCTGTACTGAACTTTTTGAATAAATTTTTGAAATGTAAACAACTTCAACTGAACATGAAAATGAAAAATGATTTCTAAAAAAATCTTAAAAGTTTTCTTTTAACCTCAGTTTGGAATAATTTTGACCCTTTTTCTGTTGCAGTTTGTGATGAGTTTTTCAATATAGTCTTAATTTTTTTGTGGTAGATCATGCCCTGTAAAAGAGTATCTGTTCATCCTTGGTGCTTTTGATCATTTTGACAGTTAATATGTTTAACTATAAATATACCAGGTCTTTAAAATCTGAAAACATGTTCAAACTGTATTTTGTACTTTCTGTCAAATAGTTTTAAAAACAGTGAGATGCAGTTGTTGGAAAATTAAAATGTTTCTTTTATTTCTGGAGTAATTTGACATGTTTCAGGTCAAACTGTGATGATTGTCTCAGTGCTGATGTGCATGAGCGGCTTCTCAGAGGGAAGTGAAACAATGTGTGAGTGAGTGACTGGTGGAGCAGAAACACCATCTGACAGAAACTCCTTAAAGGAGAAAATCCACTCTCACACAGTAAAGGTGTCCAGGTGTCTGCTGTTTGATTGACAGCCGTGTGGTCCCTGTCCTCTAAGCTGATTGGTGTCTCCTAGGTGATGCCCGTCCCACCCTGACGATGCTGGCCCCCTCCAACAAGGAGCTACAGCAGGGGAAGGCCATGCTCATGTGT
>NW_018128705.1:0-7011 GCF_001952655.1 Monopterus albus
CGTGACATCCGGATCTGAACATTGGTCTAATAATATTAAATTATAATTAAAAGATACACAAAGGAACTGCGCGAGCAGAATGATATACTAAATTTACAAGGTGTTATAATGCTATGTTTTGTGTTATGTTTTAATTTATTTCTTCTTTTTTTTTTATTTTACAAAACCTCATCTAAAACTAAACGGGGGGACATTGAATTGTTATGTGACTGTAGTTTAAACATTCCCCAAGGCCAGACCCTTGTTATGGGAAACTGCACTGAGAGCTGCCTACAGCTGACTAACTTGGCATCTCTCATGCACACTCTTTGTACAACCTCTCACAGGAAGGGAAGCATCTAGATGAGGCCAGAAAAACTGCTATTTTACAAGTACCCAAACCACAAACAAAAAGACAAATGATGTCATTCTTAGGCATGATAAATTTTTGCAGGAGCTGGATTTCTAACTATGCAGCTGTCACAGCTCCATTAATGGCACTGATTTATGTCGTTCCGCTAGCAGCAGCAGATCAAATCACTTGGACAGAGGAAGCAGAAAGTTTTCACACAGGTTAAACAAATGCTAGTGAATTCTGCTACGCTAGGACTTCCTAACTACTCAAAACCCTTTGTTCAAACTGTTGATTGCAAGGAGGGGTACATGACGTTGGTTTTGATGCAAACTTATGGGGAAAAACATAAGCCAATAGCTTATTACTCAAGTCGACGGGATGCTGTAGCTAGAGCTCTGCCACCCTGTGTGCAAGCTGTTGTAGCAGCATCTATGGCAGCACAAGCATCAGCTTCCATAGTACTGTTTCATCCTTTAACTCTTAAAGTACAACACACGGTAGCAGTGATACTGTTGCAAGACAAAATCTCCTATTTGTCACCATCCAGACATCTCTCAGGCATGACTGTGTTGCTATTATAACCACACTTAACTATTGAGAGATGCACAACATTGAACCCAGCCACTCTCATTCCTATAGCATCAGATGGGACACCTCACGACTGCTTATCAGAAATAGCAGTGAAAGTGCTCCCTAGGCTGGATTTAACTGATGTACCTTATGACAATGCAGACATAACTGTTGACATAACTGACTCATGTACCTTTACTTGTATCGAAGAGAATACTTCCAGGACTTCGACGTAGGTATTACCAAATTTATTTATTCCACCGTTTACAGGAGCATTTAATGTTTTTACATTTACAAGCATTTCCGTGGGCTTCCAAGCCTTACTCTCTTAAAGAGACAGCAACATAAACATGATACTAACAGAAAGTTACCATATCCTTGAGCTAAACATTAATAAGGTAGAATGAATTTAACTGACCTTTGCCTATCTCTTCAAATGAAATCAACTATTCATTTATGCTCACAATGAATTTTAACATAATGCAAGATATATAATTGACTGAACATATAAACACAATTTGGCTCCCACATACCGGCCCCTAATTGTGCTCTTAATTAGAGACAATTACCAAATTATACTATATGGAGCCAAACCTAAGTCCTTACCAACGATACTGTTCTTTACTGTTGTGACATTTGCCTCATATTGCTTCCTGGAGGGGGCAAATCTTCGTGATGGGTCTATCCAGTGTGGTAGTCTTGGTTTTTATGCAAACCTGATGCACCAGTCCAAACTTGTCCTCATCTGCCTGGATTACCATTCCCGTTACCCAGGAGTTGCATGGTGCAGAATCATCCACAATCAACACGATGTCTCCTATGGTAAAGTTGCGAGATGGGTGAAGCCACTTGTGGCGCTCTTGAAGCTGTGGTAGATATTCTCTTATCCATCTTTTCCAGAACATGTCCGCCATATATTGGACTTGCTTCCATCTTTGACATGAGCAGAGATCTTGGCTGTCAAACAGACCTGGGGGTAGAGATGATTTGGATTTGAGGAGCAAAAGATGGTTTGGTGTAAGTGCCTCTAGATCATTAGGATTGTTCAATGCCTTAGTTATAGGCTGACTGTTGAGAATGGCCTCCGCCTCACACATCAAAGTATGTAAGCTTTCTTCATCAAGTTTTTGTAGTCTTAGAGTAACATTCAGGATCTTCCTCACAAACCTGATCATCCGCTCCCAGACACCTCCATGGTGAGAGCCAGTGGGAGGACTGAATATCCACTGAATACCACTTTGGATTAATGTGTTTTCAATCTGAGAGTTATTCCAACCTCATGAATTTCTCGGATTATCAAATTTGTGATATGAAGCCCTTTGTGCAAAATTGCCGGATGCTTTGACTCTTCAGGCATAGTAGCTCTGCTGAGTCTTCCTCCTACTCTGATGATGTCTTCATGGAGAACTGGATTAAGCTTGTAAATAATACTGCTTTTCTTCACATATTGACCCCTTTGAAGTGTCACGATCTCTTTGCTAAAGGTCTTTCCTTGATGGTATCGGATGAGCTCTTGCTCTGCTGCATTCAAGTTCTCCACTGTGAGTTTGCAACCATTTTCCCTCCAAAGAACTGCCTTGTAGTTCCTCATCTCTTTGTCAACTTCAGGTGTTTTGAGACTATAGTTCAACTCTTTCCTTTTTCGATACAAGCTTTGCAGAGTGCACTTAACTTTCAGCATCCAAGCAATTGCTCTTTTCAAACGAATCCATGAAGAGAAGTACTGTATTAACTCCAGTACAATATCGCTTCAATCCTCAGCCATAGTAGCACAAACCACAGCGTCCTTTACTTCAGGGTCCTCTGTGGTTATAATTGCAGTGAGTCCTGGGTTCTTGGGCCATTCTTCTATGGGTTTGGTGAGAAACTCTGGCCCTTGTAACCCAGTATGGCTCTGTGTGAAGTTCTCTCCCTTCAGACCCCTTGTCGCATAATCTGCAGGATTTAGAGTGGTGTTAACATACCTCCATTGATGAGGTTCAGAGATCTTCAAAATGGTCTCTACACGGTTAGCAACAAAAGTGCGGAATCTGCTGGTTGTATTCCCAATGTACTTCTGTGCTGTTGTGCTGTCTGTCCAGAATACAGACTGTTGCAGTTGTAGCTGTAGTTCCAATCTCAACGTCTGGTCCATGCGAGCGGCCATAGTGGCTGCAGTGAGCTCCATGCGAGGGATAGTCATGGGTTTAAGTGGAGCTACTCTAGCCTTCCCTAAAATAAAGGCACAATGCATCTCGTTGTTGCTGTTCTTCTGTAGCAAATAGCTGACTGTCCCATAACCTTCTGCACTGGCATCGGCAAAGTGATGCAGTTGGTTAAATACCAATTCACCAAAGCCTGCAGGCTTAAAACACCTAGGGACACTTACGTTCTCCAGCTGTTGTAGTGCAGTCTTCCAAGTAGACCATTTATGAGCTAGCTCGTCAGGTATCAATACGTCCCAGCCTGTCTTCAGTCTGCAGAGCTCTTGCAAGATTTTCTTGTTCACAAGGAACAGAATGTTTCTCCTGGTAGGGGCTTTGTCAGGCAAAATGATTTTAAATCTGAAGCTGTCAGACTCGATACACCAGCGAACTCCCAAGGCTCTTCCAATGGGGACAGCGTCACGATTCAGGTCAAGATCTTTAACCTCAGTCGCTCTGTCCTCTTTTGGTATAGCAGACAGCACAGCCCTGCTGTTGCTTAACCACTTGGTGAGCCTGAATCCACCCTTTCCACATATATCTCGCATAGTGTGGTACAATGACACTGCTTCGTCTTCTGAGGGAACTGATTTAAGGTAATCATCCACATAAAAGTTGTGAAGCACTGTGTCAACTGCTTGAGTATTGGATTGAGTTCTGCTGTCTTCAGCGCATTTCCGCAGTGCGAAGTTGACACAGCTTGGGGACGAGGTAGCACCAAACATGTGCTCCACCATCTTGTACTCCACCATCTCTTGACTTATGTCACCGGATGTCCACCAGAGAAACCAGAGAAGGTCTGAGTCTTCATCAGGTACTTTCACTTGGTGAAACATTGCTTCCACATCTGCCATGACTGCTACTTTCTCTTGTCGAAATCTGATAATAACATCAAGAAGAGTGCTTGTGAGATTTGGTCCCTGCAGCAGCTGTTCATTCAGAGTTGTACCATAATATGATGTTCCACAATCGAAAACCACTCTAAGTTTTTTCTTCTTCAGGTGGAAAACCCCATGATGTGGTAAGTACCAAATTTTACCATTGTCACGTCTGAGATCTCTGGTGGGTACCTTAACAGCATATCCTCTTTCGATAATGCCTTCCATGAAAGTTGTGTACTCTGAGTGGAAATTATGATTCTTCAAAAACATGTGCTTTAGGTTCAGAGCACGTTGCTCGGCAACCTTTCGATTGTTGGGCATCTTCAGATCTTTGTTCCTCAGTGGCAGAGCAATACTGTAATGTCCATTGACAAGATTAGCTGAATGTGTGACCATGACAAGAAACTGACAATCTTCCCTAGACATTTCCAGCTTCTCATACTGATTACCTTCGGCTATGACTTGCCATTGTTCAATAGCCTTGGGTGCATTAGTACCAATAAGCAATCCAATCTCTGCCTTTATTTTTGGAATAGACACCTCCTGTAGGTGTGGTCACCTTTCAATGTCCTCTTGTAAAGGAATGTTGCCTTTTGTTGCAGGAATGGTTTTCTGGGAGAATGCATTTGGCAACTCCAGAAATTCGTTGCAGTCCAAACTGCTCACTTCCAAGCCAGACACTATGTGACTGTTCACAATCCTTTTTTCTTCCATTGTCTTTAATATGTCTGTGCAGATTCTCAGTCATCCAGGCCATAGTAAACCGAAATAACCTAATAATAAGTTACACATCCAGAACTCCCTTAAGGCTTGTGGATACCCTAGGCGGGCCTTCACCAAAGCTAGGAAGAGGCCCAACACCAACAGGGAGAAACCAGAAACAAGAAGGGATAACACTGTCATCCCTTATGTGGCTGGTTTATCAGAGAAGTTAACTGGGATATTTCGCAACCACAATATCCCAGTTAACTTTAAACCAGGGAACACCCTGCGGCAGAGACTGGTCTACCCGAAAGACAAAACACCCAGACATAAACAGAGTGATGTGGTGTATGCAATTAAGTGTAGTCAGGAGTGTAACGACTTGTACATTGGTGAAACTAAACAGACACTTTACAAACGCATGGCCCAACACAGGAGGGCCAACTCCAGTAGACCAGAGTCAGCGGTCCACCTCCACCTGAAGGACAAAGGACATTCTTTTGAGGACAGTGAAGTCCAGATCCTCTCCAGAGAACATCGCTGGTTTGAGAGAGGAGTCAAGGAAGCTATTTTTGTAAAAATAGAACACCCCTCGCTAAATAGGGGTGGTGGACTAAGACACAACTTGTCTTCCATCTACAACCCTGTTTTGAGATCTCTGCCCAAACATGCCCACCAGGACAATAGGCGTCGGTTGACAGGGGAGGATCCAAAGAGAGGCAATGACTCTCACCGATACTGGGCTGTAACAACTCGGTCGTTAAGGGACATTGTTGGCCTTCAAAGGACTGAAACCACACCGAGGGAGATAAATATCTCCGGCTCAACACCAGTCAGTCAGAACTGATGAAGCCTCTTGGATGAGAGGTGAAACGTCTTTGATCTAGAAATCCAAGTCCAGTTGATTTTTCTATTGTCTTTAATAAGATGCGTGTCTTTCTGCCTGTGAGGTTTAGCTGCTTCATTAGATTTTCAGTACAAAAACAAGCAGTACTGCCAGGGTCAAGGAAAGCATAAGTCATTATCACCCTTTGACCTTTGTTATTCTTTACTTGAACTGGGACTATAGCTAAGATGCTTTCTTCATTATCATCACTTGTCGCTCCATTGATTGTAGGACTGGTCCCCACAAATCCACTTACAATTGAATCTGATGGCATTACCTCATCTTGGCATGACTTGTGTTTGGGTTTGTCTTTATGTACATTGTCACCTTTGGCTTTTATGTGCAACAATGTAGGATGAGTCTGTGAGCAGACTTGACATGTCATCTTCTCCTTACATGAGTTACTCATGTGACCCTGCTTTAGGCAGCTAAAGCATAAACCTTTGGCTCGTAAGAAGTCAATCTTCTCCTTATGAAGAGATTTTTTGAGTTTTTTGCACTGTTCCAGAGCGTGTTCCGAGCAATGACAGAAAAGACAGGGTTTGTCGAATGCCTTCACTTGGCTGTCAGTAGCTTTACTTCCTGTGTTTTAAGCAGACTTGCACTGTGGCCGCTTTCAGTTACATTCCTTTACCATAGCTGACAATGCTTATACAGGCCCATTTCCTTTAGCAATGGGGTTGTGGCTACTTGGATGATCAGCACATGCCTCGGCACAATTTCTTCAAAAATCGAAAGTTTACCTTAACTCACGACTATATGAGCAGGTGTATTTCCTCTTTCCTCATAAGTCCCAGTCCTTTATCCATCCATTTATCCAAGTGGAGCTAATTTTTGGACAATGTTTGAGTTGAAGTTTCAGAGTGATGTTTCCTTGACTTGTGTACCTTACTTATATCGAAGAGAATACTTCCAGGACTCCGACGTAGGTATTACCAAATTTATTTATTCCACCATTTACAGGAGTGTTCAATGTTTTTACCCTCTTAGAACAGCAAAGGCACTACGGTCCAAAAACTGTATGGCTCTTCCTAAGTCCAGCCTCAACTAACTAAAGCATTTCCGTGGGCTTCCAAGCCTTACTCTCTTAAAGAGACGGTAACATAAACATGATACTAATAGAAAGTTACCATATCTTTGAGCTAAACATTAATAAGGTAGAATGAATTTAACTGAATGACTTCAAATTGATTAATTTACCACGTTGCACCTCCTGGATCTGACCACCTGAGGGCAGTAAACCTATTGACCAAATAGGGTTTTTTATGCATTATATGGGCTGTCTGTCTGTTGTCTGATAAATCATGCATTATTACAGACATTCACTATACATTTCTTTATTATCTAGTATTAAATTACCGCTGAGCAACGCGGAATTTGTGTTTCTAACTGTGTCTGTTAGAAAATGATTAAAATCATTTTACAAGTTTTTAACAAAGCTTCCGCTATGTTGCC
>NW_018128705.1:10732-15219 GCF_001952655.1 Monopterus albus
TAGTTCTCACAAATACCAGACCACAAGCATGCAGAAAATTTTGTGACGGCATCCAGCTCTGTCTTGTAGACAGAGACTGATAACAGGGACTGAATTGTTGAACTTCCACAGTACCAACTTGAATGAATAAATAGGCTCAGTTGAGACTGCCTGTCTGAGCATTGTTTTCATTCAACTGAACTGTATGTATTGAACGCTCCCTTGCTGCAAGTTGTAAAATCCTTATATAAAGAAAATTGGCCTTGGTCTACTCAGTCTGTTTCTGATAAAATAACCCTAACAGCAACTAAATGTAATGTAATTTAAAATAAATTAAACTACTCCTTATCATATTGTTAAATAACTGTTTCTGTATTTATTACTTATTCAAGATACAAATATTACATATGCATAGGTGTAAAAATAAATGTTCAGTTTAAGAAACCCACATTACTCCATCAATCAACAATCATACTATTCAAGTAAATAAAGAAAAATATCAAAAACAAGTAATGATAGTAACTTTATTCAAAACATTTTTGTCACAGTCAAGGGGGCTGAACTATGGCACAACCAACAAGTGTGACAGAAGTAGAATTTAAGGACAACAATGAGGTGATGCTACCAAGTAGATCCCTCCTCACCCATAGACACCATCTCACACGCATCCTCATACATAGATCATGTTCTGAAAATAACAAACACAAAACAAAATGCAAGCACAATCATTAAATTAAACACATATTTTACTGTTCTTAGTCTTGGTTGAAATACATTCTATTTTAATTCAGGTTTTTAAAAATGCTTAGCTGTTTGTGTTTTCTGACCAGATGTCTGACACCGTTTTCCCCTGGCCCGTGTGTCAATGTCTGGTTCTAGGTCCTGTGCTGATGCAATCTGCAAAACAGCGTAGAGGTTGTCATTGGTAATGCGTGATCTGTGCTTGGTCTTGTTTAGATTCATTACTGAAAAGATCTTTTTGCACTGATAGTTGCTCCCAAACATGGACAGAACACGAGCAGCATGAAGTCAGAGCCCTGGCATCAAACCAGGGGGCAGTAGACCGTAAAAAGTCCTTGACTGCAGCATCCTGGAACTTTGTTCTCAGGCTACTATCGCTTTGAAGCTCAGTTAACTCCACCTGAAGGTGATGGGACGCACTGCAGACGTCAGCGGCGAAAGGATCAGCAAAGATGGCAAAACCAGAGAAACGCCAATCAAACTCATTCATTAACGGGTTCAGTTTGGTAGCCAACCGAGCACATGAAAAAGCACTGGGAACTGAGGCTGAGATGCTCTGACAAACAGGAAAGTGGGTGATTTTTCTTTTCTTGGACATTTTGGGATCATTTGTAGAGATTTCTCGATTCCACCTAAAGTGGAGATATGCTGTTACTTCATGGGTAATAATCTAAATGCATTGTGGGAGATGTAGTGTATGGTCAATGCATGCTTTAAAGCAGAATATACTTATTTTAATATATATTTGCACCTATTAAGCTCTCGCGGGCCACATAAATAGACATGGCGGGCCACATTTGGCCCGCTGGCCTTGAGTTTGACACATGTTCTACACAGACCTATCCCCCTCCCCCCGTCAAATAGTCAGACTCTGTACACGCCACTGGACATTCACTCTGTGTGATGAGGCCTCAGTGCATTGAGGACTAATAGATTTAATTTCCTCTCCCCCCATGTTTTTCTTTCCCTGAAAATCTTCTTTAATCATTGTTAATATGCTTATAAATGGGATGAGCTTGTTGTTGCCTACATGTAATGAGAAAGCTTAACCTGACTTTTCCTTTGTTCCTCTAGTTTTCTACCTGCTTTCTGCTTCTACCTTTGCTATGTATTTATGCCTTTAATCTACTTTCCTCTCTGCCTTCTCATCACATGCTGTGTGTTTTCTAAGCGTCCATAAATTATATGTATTCTTTGTTTCCTTTTTAACATTGTTGCATTGGCTGTTTCTTCTATTGCCACACCTTGTTATTGTTGTCACATTGTTGTCAGAGGTCACTAACAGACCGCAGTCCAGGTCCGGACCCAGAAGCTGTCCCATATGGGCCCGGACCTACAGCCAAAACAGAAGGTTATGATTAAAAACTTGACGGGGCGCTTCTAATTTAACTAGCATTGCTTTTGTAGTCTTTACAGTAGTGGTTTAGTTAATGAGAAAGTAGCCCTATACATCTTGACCATGTTTGGCTCCACACACAACTGCAAGGCAGCTTTCTCCACAATGAACATAATCAAAACTAAATATCTTTCCAGGCTCAACAATGAGCACCTCCATATGTGTATGAGAATGGCCTGACTCCAAAGGAAAAGGAGAAATTCAAGCTTTTCCTCCCATTATTTTATTTTTCTGAAGTTAAGCACTTTATTTGAACATGCACTCAGATTTGATTTATTTTCTTTTATTTTGAAATGTAGCTCTACTTATATTTAGTAAATGAGAGAACATTATACATATTGACAGTCATACATATATGTTCAGTTCTATCTTATGTGACAATTGGTGGTTTAAGTTAAATGTTGATATGGATTATGTAGTAGAAAAGTGTCTATGAGTTCACTTTTAAGTTCATAAGAGCTGAACAATGGGCTTATATAATTTGGTCAAGATGTTTCCTGTTTTTGGGTACACCTCAGGATGTTGTCTCTTAAATTGGAGACAGGAAGCTAAGTTCGGGAATTGACGTAACAGCCTAAGAAAAGATGTAGATAAAATAGGGAGAAGAAGGGTGATAGAGTAGAGAAGAGGAGAAGAGAAGAGCATGAGAAAGCAACCGTGAGAGTGTGCTTTTTGGGGAGCCAGCCGGCTGGGGGGACGCTGACTAGTTGTGACCTGAACCAAGACTGACTGACCTGACTAAGACTGTCTTCTTATTTAATACTGTATTTTTTCCATTGCAGGAGGAGTTATTCTGTAAAACAGACTGTTCTATTTAGCCTCTTTAATTTAGTTCCACTTTAATTCAGTTATGCATGTAGTTATCGTTCTGGCCAGTAGGTAGAGATCTGGAGCTATCTTCTGTATATCACTGCAGAAATTCACCATGGGATACATATTTGCATGACATGGACATCGTGAAATAATCACCGTATTGTGGCACTTTAGAACGCTAGCCATTAGCTACTTAGCATTTATGTTACTACAGCTTGTAGTTCTGTGTTTTGCCTTGAATATGTCCGTGTGGTAGTTGGTGTGAGAGTTCCAAGTTACGTTGTATGTCATTCCTGCATAATTATTAACGGGAGGTTATACTATTAGTGCATTGTATGACCAATTTAAGTTTAATATAAACCTTTAGCCACTTGTTGTACTTTAAGTTGTTTCTTGATAATGTCGCTGATATTTATTGTTTGTTTCTATTATAGAAAAACCACACGCATACCTTAAATATACATGTTCACTGTTGATTCATGCAAGAATTAAAATGAAGATAAATTAATCCCTGGATTTGGACATTCAATCTCTACCTCAACTCACCTGTGCAAAATTGATGTTCTGACCCGACACCCTGAAGTGATAGCCTATACCCACCAGTTACAGTCCTCAGTACAGATTCTGTTCTCTGTTTCCCTAAATACCAGATTACTTGTTTAACTACAACTCTGTTCAGAATAAGTGTAATATTAAATGATCACTTAAATTGGGATGATTTGTCTGGAATTAATTTAGTCTGTATCAAATTCTAGCCACGACACAATAAATATTGTCAAAATATTTTTGAATTGTACTGAATTAATTTGATTTGACAGTCGGGTATTAATTACATGCAGATATTGATACAACTACTAGGGTACAAAAATACACAGTATATCACACTAAATAGTTAGACATTATGATCTTCCAGACCTTTGCTTCAAGACATTTTCTTTAACTGGACCTCTTTAAATTTTAGTTGAATACCCCTGGTTTAGTTGGTCTAAATGACTCGGGCTGTAACTGCCTGTGTCTGGGAAACCCCTTGCCACCCACTGCTCAGCGTGTGTCACACTATCTAGTCTTTTCATCCAACATCAGGTTGATTAGCCAGAGACATCTCCTCCATTTCACTCTCCTCCATTTCACTCTGACTCTTACCCATCTCTAGTTGTATGTCAGTAGCTCTTAAAGGAAGTTGAAGGGAATCCCAGAAAGCTCAGAACAAAAATAACACAATGAAGGTCGTCCACTCCTTATCTAGCAGCTGGAAAAATGATGAGCCGTCTTCCCAAGCCACAAGAGCTGTAGCGGAACCTTTGACGGACTGCTGTTTCCTGCGGTAAATCGTAATCATTTCCTGTTTTCTGTACTTGCACTGTTTTGTGCTTGCTTCCAGATTGTTTAGGAATTAAACTCACTATTTTTTAGGTTCATCTGAATTTTTGAGTGACAACATACGCTTGCACCACTTAAAGCACTTGTGTTGCAGAAGTTCTTGCTAACTATCAAATTTAACTTGCTACTTTAGATCGGCTAGTTTAGAAGATAGCTAAGCTAGTAGCTTAATCGAGAG
>NW_018128706.1:0-7089 GCF_001952655.1 Monopterus albus
TTTTTCTGTGCTGCTGCTGAGTCACTCCAGCGAAGAGGATTCAATCAGGGTAAACTAAGAATTTGTGTTATTCCTATTTTCTCTTGATTAATGTTCAAGTTCAAAGTTCAAAGTGTTTATTTGTCATATGCACAGTTAGGAAACGTGTTTCCCTGTACAATGAAATTCTTACTGTGCTGTCCATATGAATGCCACAAAATACAAATGAAATATAAAGTAGATAAATATCACAAAATCTAAGGCACTTTAAGCAGCAGCAGATGCAGCAATATAGTAAAAGAATATAATACAGAATGTATGCTACATGGGAGCAGCATGTGCAGCAGTCAACAGCCATTGTGCAGTTATGCATGTGCAAATTGAGAATGTAAACAGTACATCACGTATTTCCTGCTAATAAACTCCTCAGCTGTTTAGGAGTCTGATGGCAGAGGGAAAGAAAGAGTTTTTCAGTCTAGTGGTCCTGCATTTCACACTTCTGACCCTCCAGCCAGAGGATAGGGGGGTGAACAGCCCATACTCGGGGTGGGTGGGATCTTTGTGGATGGAGGCAGCTTTCCTACACACCCTGTAGTGGTAAATGCTCTGCAGAGAGGGCAGTGGAGTCCTGGTGATCTTCTCCGCAGTCTTTACCACTCTCTGCAGGTGCTTGCGGTCCATAGCAGTACGCTGCCATACCAGACAGTGATGCAGCTGGTCAAGATGATCTCAATGATGCAGCTGTAGAAGTTGCAAAGGATCCTAGGCGACATGCCAAACCTCCTCAGCCTCCTGATTAATGTTGTCCTTATTTCAATATTGTTTTCTCTCTTTCCAACTGTCTTCATCACATGTAACAGTTCAATCACATATTGTCCTGTAATCTTTGCAGAGTCTTGCTGTTTCTGCCACAGAAGTTTTTTGAACATGTAATATTTAAGAAAATGTTTTTACTTTAAGACATCACAATCCTCTCAACTCTGACAACCTGGTGGAAAGCAAACAAAGTCACTAAATTATCACTTGCACCATGTAGATACACTACAATTTGGCACAACTCTGATTTTCAACTATATAATAACCCTATCTATTTCCCAACATGGCACAAAGGAATCACTCACTTGCATCACCTATTTGAAAATAACCAGTTCATATCATATAATACACAGTGATCCAGAAGTTCAGAGTTCAGAGAAAACAGTTCCTCCAGTACAATCAACTGAAATCCATAATTAAGTCAAAGATTAATCATTGTGTGATCAATAACCCACTACAACTCTCCAAATTAATTGAAGAATTTATGAAAATTACATCTTCCAAGAAAATACTATCCAAGTTATATAAACTCATATCAAATACAGATTCAACAATAAAAATACCAAACCTCAAATGGGAAAAGGATTTATCTCTCTCCCTCAGCTCTGACCTCTGGACAGAAATTTGCAATAACATCTTTTCTATGACCAGCAATGTAAACTTACAACTTATACAATACAAGACCATTTATAGGACCCATATTACAGAAAGTAAAATGTTCAAAATGGGTTTTACTGACACAGACATCTGCTCACAACTCTAGGTTGCACCGACAGTTATTTTCATGCTACTTGGACCTGCCAACCAGTTCATTCCAGTGACAGAGAAACTCTCCACCATCTTGGGCTCTAGAATCCCTCCTTCTCCGTCACTTTGTGGTCATATCATAGAAATCGACCACCTACCAATCAAATACAAAAACCCACTCCTCATTTCTCTAGCTATTGCCAAGAAAACAATTTTTCAAAACTGGAAATCAAAAAATTTCCACACATAAACCACTGGACCAACCTTCTGATAGAATATATCACATTAAAGAAAATGGCATCTACTCACAAGAATAGTTTATCAGCTTTTTATGACACAGGGAACACATTTTTAATAATAACTGATCATTTTTGACCCAAAATGCAACACTCAGATTCAGTACAGGTAAAATAGATTTATTAGGGAGCAGACAGGGAAAAATATACCAACCCAGGAATTCTCACAAACAGGGAAGGAGTTGAGTGGACCGCTGGTAGGGATGGTGAAGAAAGCAACCTGGAGGTCGCAGACAGGAGGACCCACGGAGGCTGTAGTGAGGTAGAGGAGGAGGTGGAGGGAAGCTGTGGTTGGATCGAGAGTGGATGAAGGGGAAGAACCAGTGCTGGATATCAGTGGAGACTGAGAGGAGAGGAGTGGAGACTGCACAAGAAATAGAAGGGAATCCAAGGGGTATTCTCAGTCCTGGAGGACAGAAGAAGTTGCTGGTGGAGGAGTGCAGACCAAAGCCACACCAGGAGAAGAAGAAGTCGTGCAGCTAAGTAGAACTCTGGACAGAGGAGAAAGCTGCCCGTCATTCCCACAGCAGGAGAGAATGCCAAGTCAGCATCGTTCACAAGAGAGGATGGGGTAGGCAGGTTGGCACGAGTCATAATTGTTCACACCAGAGGACGGGGTAGGCAGGTTGGCATGCAGGAAAATGACCCTTGGCAGGACAGCAGGTCGAAGAAGTCTCATTACACTGGAGCTCAGGATAAACAGGTAAGTCTGCAGGTGAGTCGTCTTCTCAGCAGGGGAGCAGGTAGAAGATGTTGCACTACCCCAGAGCGCAGGAGAACCAAGTAAGTGTGCAGTTAAACCAGTTACTCAACAGGAGAGCTGGTGGAATATGGCTCACCCTCAATGAAGAACAGGAAAAGCAGGTAGTCACTTACTCAGCAGGAGGACACAGCCTGGAGATCAGATTCTCAACATCAGGTAAGAGCTAAGTCAGGGTAATGTCAGGTAGTAAATATAACAAACTGGCGACAAAAACACACCAGCGCCCGGCTTAAGTACGGCCAGGCAGTTTAGTATCAGCTGTGCTGGCCATGCCTTGTTGCTGAGTTCAGGTGCTGGCCAGTGAGAGGGTGGAGGGGTAAGAACTAAGTCAGGGTAATGTCAGGTAGTAAATATAACAAGCTGGCGACAAAAACACACCAGCGCCCAGCTTAAGTACGGCCAAGCAGTTTAGTATCAGCTGTGCTGGCCATGCCTTGCTGCCGAGTTTGGTTGCTGGCACGTGAGAGGGTGGAGGTGCCAGCAAGTTGAAACTGGAAACCTGACACATTTCATTCTTGCAATGTTTTGGGAGGATGTGGCCTGAATAGTGTGCTGTAGTAATGAGGCCTAAAACGCAGAATCAACATTGTTGCACATAATATTTGTTATATGATTCATGGCCAGAACTGATGCTGTAGTCACTAGAGTCCATGCATCAGAAAAAACAAACCAATAGCAACCTGTTACACCAGAAAGAAAAGGGATTTTAGAGAATGACGATGATTGTTATGTATAGGGAGGAGGGAGATGGGTATCTGAGAGAGAAAGAGTGAAGCGGGGTCTGTGTGAACGATGCGAGTGTTAAATCAACTGTCTGACATAGAACTTTGCTCAGAAAGCTGAGTATTCAGCACCTTCCCCTCTCCTCCTCTCTCTCTGATGATGGAGGAAGCTGAACTCTGCTTTCCACAACTCCTCAACACATCTTGCAAAAAGCACACATGTCCTCACTCTGAGACAATGATCATTTACACTGTGATGTCCCCCATCTCTGTGCTGACTGCATCTCTCAACCTGCTGATCATCTTCTCCATCTCCCATTTCAGGCAGAGATAAATGTCTAAGCATTGATAATTTGTTGTTGTAGTGAGATTCAATCAGTGACCTCTGAGCATTATATCCTGGTGGTTTGATGAGACTATTGTTCATAGGCAGTGCTGACAACATTTACTGTTTAGATGCTCTGTGTATTGAACCACAATTACTGCTTTCATAAAACAACTATTTCCATCAGTAATAATACAGTGGCTGTTTGTACTGACAGTGATGATATTCTCTCACTGCAGGCAGCTCCAGACCCCCACCAACCTCCTCCTCCTCTCTCTGGCTGTCTCTGACTTCCTCGTCGGTCTCCTTGTGATGCCATTTCAGATCTTCTTAATAGAACCTTGCTGGTTCCTGGGTGACCTGGTGTGTGTTTTGTTTTATTTAATTCCCTTTATCACTGTCTGTGCGTCAATAGTAAACATGATTCTCATATCAGTTGACCGTTATGTGGCTATCTGTAACCCTCTGCGCTATGCCACCCAAATCAGTCAGAGGAGAGTTCAAATCTTTGTTCTCCTGTGTTGGATTTACACTGTTTTCTACAGCATTCTGATTTTATATGATAACCTGAAACAACCAGGCAGGTATAACTCCTGTTATGGAGAATGTGTGATTAACTACAACGGTGCTGTTGATATGATGTTATTCTTTATCATTCCCATTACTGCTATCGTCATTCTGTACATGAGAGTGTTTGTGGTGGCTGTGCCTCAGGCCCGTGCCATGCGCTCCCACATTGCAGCTGTCACACTGCAGCGTTCAGTGACTGTAACTGCTATGAAATCAGAGATGAAAGCAGCCAGGACTCTTGGCATCCTTGTTGCTGTGTTTTTCATGTGTTACTGTCCATCTTATTGTGTCACTCTCTCTGGATATGACACTAACATGAGTTCCTTGACTAATATTTTTATGTTTTTGTTAGTGTATTTTAACTCCTGTCTAAATCCTGTGATCTACGCCTTTTTCTACCTGGTTTAGAAAATCTGTTAAACTCATTGTTACACTTGAGATACTGCAGCCTAACTCCTGTGAGGCCAACGTACTGTAGAGAGAAGCTGTGGAGCGACTGAGAAGAGACACATGACCTTTTCTGTTAAAGGTCAAATGAAGTTTGATAGTTCTGAGTCACTGAAGTGAAAAACATTCAGTCTGGACAACAACAACAAAACAAAGAAACAAAAAACCAGAAAAGATTATTGCTGTCTTCTATCTGCTAAAAAATGTTGTGGTGCTCCATAATATGACATATAGTGATGTTATTCTGTGTTCCAGCTTTTTTCATCACATGTAGAAGTTTAATTACAGGTTGTTCTTCAGTTATACATCCTGTAATCTTTGCAGAAGAGTATCTCTGTGTCTGCCATAGTTTTGAATGTCCAACATTAATCTGTGGTTTTCTCACCGTCACCACTGTAATAAGCACCACCATCAAAAGAAATACTAAATTTCACTGTATTTATGTTTCATGTATTTTTCCATAGTCCATTGTAAATGAAGTCTAACTTAGTCAGATCATACCCTACATTTGTGCCACAATTTTTGCAATATGCATGGTTGATTAATTATGGTTTATATAAGTGCTGAAAGTGATTTGGGCAACCCCACTTGCTGTACTGAGATAGCTGTTAAGTTCAATAAGACTCAAAGAAAAATCAGATCTGATCCATGTGCACATGCTAATTTTGATACGTTAATGCATAATAAATTTCACATTGTGAAATATATATCCTCTTATTAGTCTTCTCTTTTCAATATAAAAAGAACACACCCCACAGGCGTCGGTGGATACTTCCCCAACGCCAGTATGTTATCTACTACTAACGATAATCTGGCTTTCCTCTACGACAATACAATCCACAGATTGCGTATCTTCTCCTGCCACCCCCAGCCGTCAGCGGCTCCTAACCTCTCCCTTCTGGACAGATGTGTTCCTCAAGAGTCCTCAGGTCAGTCTGGTCCTCACATCCTTATTTCACTCATCCTCTCCTGTCCTCCCTGTCACCAGTGTCTGCCGTCTGGGGGCTGCTACATCTTCCCTGCTTTCCGCCGTCCTTTCCTCCGTACTGTGTGGGACCTGTCACCGTAACTCCCACTCCTCATCCCCTGACGGGCTCCTCAACTGATCCACGGGATTTGTTCCCACTCATTGCATCTCCTCATTCCTCTGCTCATACTATCAGTGCTTAACTGCAGTTTGTCCAATAAAACCTCTGGTCTGAACTGTTGATCCTATTTCTGAGTCTGTCTTGCTTGCTCACCTCGCTCCCGCGAGTGAGCCAACGTAACATCAATAATGATTGCAGATAACACCTACTTTAAGTAGTCAGTTACATCATTCTTTTATTAATATTTCTCCAAATACAAGTGAAACATAAAGTACTGTAGATGAGTGGGTAGTGTGGTCATTACGGTGCCTGCAGTTCACATGTCAAAGTGTCCTCGGGCAAGATACTGAATCCCCAAGTTGCCCCTGATGGTTAGATCCATTGGTGTGAGTTGGTGCCACAGATGGCTGCCTTGGTTTTGTACCGGGAAACAAATTCCTTGTGTGTGTAACACACTTGGCCAAATAAAAGTGATTGTCCTTATCAGCTGAGGGCTGTACAAGCGGTTTCTGCTTTAGGTAAAGGTAATTATGTCAGCATGAACTCTGTCTTTACTGCAGAAGAAATGTGCTCTACAGTCCAGTTATAAGCCAGTTGGATGCCCACAGCGTGCACCTCACGTCATAAGGATAATAAGGATAATCACCTTTATTTTGGCGACAGAGGAGAAGACAGTCCAGGCTGCCGTGGCTGGGCCATTGGTGGTAGAGGGCTTTAGAGTCTGTTGGTCCAGAGCAGATACTGCTGTTCACAGAGGTCGCTGGCCAGCCCCCACCCAAATCTGGAACCGCGTGAGGACAGGGTTCTGGCTCTGGTTACACTAGAGCCATTACGTGTCAGCAATGTTCCATCTGTTGTCCCCACTGCTGATGGCAGGGGGAATGCTGTCCCTGTTGTTGCTCTCAGGTGTTGCATTATATGTTGCTGTAAGGGAAGTGATCTGCAGGGTTGCTTCTTGTCATAAGGATAATCACCTTTATTTTGCGACAGTAGAGAAGACAGTCCTGGCTGACAAGGCTGGGCCATGGGTCGTAGAGGGCTTTACAGTTTGTTGGTCCAGAGCAGATACTGCTGTTCACAGAGGTCGCTGGCCAGCCCCCACCCAAATCTGGAACTGGCTGAGGACAGGGTTCTGGCTCTGGTCACACTAGAGCCATTACGTGTCAGCAATGTTCCATCTGTTGTCCCCACTGCTGATGGCAGGGGGAATGCTGTCCCTGTTGTTGCTCTCAGGTGTTGCTGGAAGGGAAGTGATCTGCAGGGTTGCTTCTTGCAGGGTGGTGACATCTCAGCTGCTGGATGGCCCCTCCCCAACTGGCCAGCCACAGCATCAGGC
>NW_018128706.1:7725-15152 GCF_001952655.1 Monopterus albus
TTCTTTGTGTGTCTTCACACTCTTGCCAGTGGCTGTGGAAGCTCAAAAATCAGTTGTGAGTCATGGCTTCACGCAACAAGTTGCATAAGTTTGCAGATAAATGTTTTCTTCCTTGTCTGCAACCCAATAAGCTGCTGCCACTTGAGTCTGGAGGCGTTACCGACAGTAAGTGGTCAGACAGCTACAACTGAACTCTTATCTAAGGCTGGGTAAAGAAATTGTGACTGGCAGGGGAATAACAGCTCTTGTCATTTAGACGTGTCTAAATGAACAGAAAAATTAGTTACAGCACAAACAGTACTGCTCACTTTGATTATAAGCAATTTTTGTGAATAAAAATATTTTCCTCATGTTCACACTAAACCATAAAAAGTTATGCACATGCAGTTTGATTATGGATAAGCACCATGGACAGAGACAGTCCATGAACCAGCACCATGGACAGAGGCAATACACAGATCAGCACCATGGACAGAGACAGTCCATGGATCAGCACCATGGACAGAGACAGTGCATGGCTCAGCACCGTTTACAGAGACAGTGCAGCACAAGCTCAGAGCACATGGTTCATTTAGCTAATGCAAAGTGCTCAAGTCCAATACACACCAGCTATTCTGGTTCATGTCTGTTCAGCAATTCAAAATACAAATTTGTGTAGCCCCTTGGGGATGTTTAGTTGTAAATTTGTGCAAACAGATTAATAAGTCATGGCTTGGCAAGTGTGTGGACTGACAAACTGACATACAGTACTACTGAATGTGCACAGCACTAAAAAAAAGTTTTTAAATTTTTTTTATGAAAAACCAATACCACAGTGGTTACCACTTCAGAACATGTCACTATTGGGGTTAGGGTTAAGGCTAATACTGGTCACTGGTTTGAAATACCAGACTAATTATAAAACTCCAAAAATGATATGTTATCAAAATGTGTAAACATGTAAATATGTGCAAGATCCAGAATTGTGACTGGCAACTACTGTATTTTGATGGACCCAGCACCTCATGTGAAAGACAGGGCATATATGAATAATATATCAGAATTCCAAGGTCTATTATTTTTGGTACAGCTAGCCTTTTTAACAGCATATTAGTCTAAAATTAGACAAAATAAACAATCAAAACAGGCAGTTAGTCTACTTTACAACCAGTGCACAAAGGTCATTGGGTCAGGTGCACATTGACTGAAGCCTCACATTAGCCACAGAGCAAATTTGCGAAAGTATTTCAAGTCACAGTAGGGTGAGCTAGTCAGAAATCTGAAGCTAAACAGGCCAAGCTGGACCCATTTATAAAGCCTACAACTGTTAATGAAAAGGTTAGTAAAAGCCAGTCTGATTACAAAAGGACATCAGACTGAAGCACACCAATCAATCAATCAGATTTTATTTGTATAGTGCCAAATCACAACAAAAGTCATCTCATGACACTTTACAAAGCAAAGTGTAGTAGACCCTACTGTCATCACTATTATTACAGAGGGAAAACCCAACAAATCCCCCTTGAGCAAGCACATGGCGACAGTGGGGAGGAAAAACTCCCTTTAATGAAAGAAACCCTGCGACAGACCTTGGCTCTTGTTGGGCAGCCTTCTGCCTCGACCGGTTGGGCTGAGTGGATAGAGGAGAGAGAAAAGCAACAAGACAACAATCAAACACTGATCAGGTCGATGTGGCTGGTGACTGCTCATCAGAGACAGAGCTCCAGGGCAACCTGCAGAAAGGTACAGCGAGAGAGAGAGGACACACTACAGGAAAGAGGTATATGATGCACTTGGAGGCTAAACGGGAGTTTTAATGACAACTGTTTAATCAATTCATATTTCTTGCACATCTGAGCCTCTCCTCCCCTACTCACAATGTAGTAACGGCATCTGTACTTTTTAGTTTCTGCTTCTTACCATACCTTTTTATCTCACTTGATAGTTTCTTTTGAGAATTAATGCAGCAGTTTAAACTAAATGTATTGTATAACAGAGCTATATAATAGTTAAATAGGATATAGTTTTCTTATATTTTATATTGACTATTCATAAATGCACATTTTCATTGCACTGATATATATAGGGTTCTGTAAGTTGCATATGATCATGATCTGTCTACATTTTGTATTATATGACTACAACTACATCAGAATGTCAGTGTTTGGACCTTGCCATCTGTTTTTGTGTTGTTTTTTTCTGGTCTCTCCCTGCCGTTCCACCATGTCACAGTAATTAGCAATCAGTCCATCCACCTGCCGCTGATTATCTCCCAATTCTGATCCCTTTATATATGCCCTTCTTTTGTTAGGATCGCTCGACACAATTATGAGCGAGCAGAAATTAACAGACCCAGGCGTCTGGCTTCGGTGCAGTAGGTGGGTTTATTTACAGTGCTAAAACAGAGGTGCAATACTTATATACAAAAACAGAATGAATGAATGAATATCACCGGGTGATGACCAACATTAGTGAAGGGGTTATTGTCCATGGAGCGATGTGGTTGGGCTGCAAGGGAAGGAGACACTCCTGGGCTGGTCAAGGTGGAGATCCGGTTGACTGAAGAGTAACAGAGAGTGGTATGAATGAGGAGACTGTGCATCGACCTGTGAAAGAGGTTGGTGGAGCTGAGGGAGCCAAGGTCCAGAGGAGAGGTCCAGGTGACACAACAGGAGACGCTAGGACTAAGAACATATGTGGAAACGGGAGAAAAATAGTACAATACGTAATGTAATGAAGGCTAACGACATAGAAAGAACCAGCAAGGGAGTGAAGGTAAAGCCGGGTATAAATAGGGATTTCCTTAAACTTGGTAACAGCATTGTCAGATAGACATCTACTGTAGTAGAATTGTTTCCCACATAGAGTATAATCCATTAATCTAAATTCAAAAGTTATTAGAAAATACATTAAAGAGGACTCCTACTCCAGGATATTTCAGATTCAGAATACTTTATTAATCCCAAAGGGCAATTCATTTATACAGACTACCCATTATAAATAATAAAAATAACATCAATTTAATCATAAAACAACAAGTCAGTGAACAAAAATACACAAACTATCGGCTGTTGTGAGGAAGGAGGCCTTTCAGGTATTTGCATAGTTTTAGTATATAATGGAAGATAAGAAGGTAAGGTATAGTTTCTGGTATGCTTTCAATTTAATGCTGTAATGAATTTAATAATCTGAAACAGTTGACCTCATCCGTGCACTTTACCACAGCAACTGCAGCAGAGCCAGATGGGATGTAGATGCCAGCTTTACTCCATTGCTCCACCTCCTCCTCCCTTGGTGCAGGACTGGCCAACATAGTAGCCGTAGTGGCCAAAGTTACTTTGGTGGTGTCAGGCTCCATGGACCCCGGCTGGTCCTGATTGTCTTCAGGTGGGGGTAGCAGTCCTGTAATTGAGGCCAAAATGCTAGAACCACATATGTGCTCATACAGGTCACCCTGATAAATGCAGCAGGTCAGCTGTTCAGACTAAAGTCACATGATATTTATAGTTAAAAAAACTCTTTGATGTAATAACCCCCCTAGTCTGCCCATCCATTCCCAAGTAAAACCTTACTTTTATTGCTGCCAGATGTACCTTTATGACTTGGAGGTGCGTGGTTATGTATTAATAAAACCATAAAATCCAGAAACAGCATGGATGTTGGACAGCTGCACAGTTCAAAAATGAACTGAAGGCTTAATAATAGGTACATTTACTAGCTAAAAGCTTCACAGAATAGAACATTTGTACTACTACTTGTACTGGGAATTTGTATCTAGGAGTAACTAATTTCATAGGGTACCTTAATTTTTATTTGGAAATACTGAGTCACAGTACATTATTCCATGATTCATTATTGTGGGCTTTTTAAAACAATCCTGGAGACATTGTTTGTTATATTATCTCTTCATGGCCACAACCGGTGCTGTACTCACTAGAGTCCATACATCAGCCAAAACAAATCAAAAGCAACCTGTTACACCAGAGAGAAAAAAGGGTTTTAGAGAATGATGAAGATGCAGATGATGAAGACTATGATGCATAGTCAGGGAGGAGGGAGATCAGTATCCGAGCAAGAGAGAGAGGGAGAGAGGAAGGAGGAGTGGGAATGATGAGAGAGATAAATCAGCTGAATGACACAGAACTTTGCTCAGAAAGCTGTGAGTGTTCAGCAGCTTCCCCTCTCCTCCTCTCTCTCTGATGATGGAGGAAGATGAACTCTGCGTTCCACAACTCCTCAACATGTCTTGCAAAAAACTCACACGCCCTCACTCTGAGACAATGCTCATTTACACTGTATTATCCCTGATCTCTGTGATGACCGTGTCTCTCAACCTGCTGGTCATCATCTCCATCTCCCACTTCAGGCAGAGATAAATGTTTTAATGTTGATTATTTATTGTTTTTTTGAGATTCAGTCAGTGAAATCTGAGTGACCACATCCTGGTGGTTTGATGAGACTTTTGTTCATAAGCAGTGCTGACAACATTTACTGTTTTGATACTCTGTGTATTGAAAAGCATTCATTGCTTTCATAAAACAACTATTTGTAATGGTAATAATACAGTGGCTGTTTGTCATATTCACAGTGATGATATTCTCTCACTGCAGGCAGCTCCACACCCCCACCAACCTCCTCCTCCTCTCTCTGGCTGTCGCTGACTTCTTTGTTGGCCTCATTGTGATGCCATTTCAAATCTTCCTAGCAGGACACTGCTGGTTCCTAGGTGACCTGGTGTGTGTTCTATTTTTTTGCATATGTGGTTCCACTGTCTCTGCCTCAGTAGTAAACATGGTTCTCATATCAGTCGACCGTTATGTGGCTATCTGTGACCCTCTGCGTTACCCCACCAAAATCACTCAAAAGAGAGTTCAGCTCTTTGTTCTCATGTGTTGGATTTATGCTGTTTTCTACACCTTTCTTCTTTATTATGATAACCTGAACCAACCAGGCAGGTATAACTCCTGCTATGGAGAATGTGTGATTAACTATAATGGAGGGGTACCTTAATTTTTATTTGGAAATACTGAGTCACAGTACATTATTCCATGATTCATTATTGTGGGCTTTTTAAAACAATCCTGGAGACATTGTTTGTTATATTATCTCTTCATGGCCACAACCGGTGCTGTACTCACTAGAGTCCATACATCAGCCAAAACAAATCAAAAGCAACCTGTTACACCAGAGAGAAAAAAGGGTTTTAGAGAATGATGAAGATGCAGATGATGAAGACTATGATGCATAGTGAGGGAGGAGGGAGATCAGGATGCGAGAGAAAGAGAGGGGGAGAGAGGAAGAAGGAGTGGGAATGATGATAGAGATAAATCAGGTGTATGACACAGAACTTTGCTCAGAAAGCTGTGAGTGTTCAGCAGCTTCCCCTCTCCTCCTCTCTCTCTGATGATGGAGGAAGCTGGACTCTGCTTTCCACAACTACTCAACACATCTTGCAAAAAGCACAACCGTCCTCACTCTGAGACAATGCTCATTTACACTGTGATGTCCCCGATCTCTGTGCTGACTGTGTCTCTCAACCTGCTGGTCATCATCTCCATCTCCCACTTCAGGCAGAGATAAATATCTTAACATTGATGATTTATTGGTTTGATGATTTATTGGTTTGGTGAGATTATTAATATACTCATCACTCATCACTCAATATTAATATTGACAGTGATGATATTCTCTCACTGCAGGCAGCTTCACACTCCCACCTGATACTCTGTGTATTGAAAAGCATTCATTGCTTTCATAAAACAACTATTTGTAATGGTAATAATACAGTGGCTGTTTGTCATATTCACAGTGATGATATTCTCTCACTGCAGGCAGCTCCACACCCCCACCAACCTTCTCCTCCTCTCTCTGGCTGTTGCTGACTTCCTTGTTGGCCTCATTGTGATGCCATTTCAAATCTTCTTAGCAGGGCCCTGCTGGTTCCTAGGTGACCTGGTGTGTGTTCTGTTTTCTACAGCTTTCTGATTTTATATGACAACCTGAAACAACCAGGCAGGTATAACTCCTGCTATGGAGAATGTATGATTAACTATAACGGGGCTGTTGACATAGTGTTAATGTTTATTCTTCCCATCACTGCCATCATTATTCTGTATATGAGAGTGTTTGTGGTGGCTGTGTCTCAAGCCCGTGCCATGCGCTCACACATTGCAGCTGTCACACTGCAGTGTTCAGTGACTGTAACTGTTAAGAAATCAGAGATGAAAGCAGCCAGGACTCTTGGCATCCTTGTTGCTGTGTTTTTCATGTGTTACTGTCCATCTTATTGTGTCACTCTCTCTGGATATGACACTAACATGAGTTCCTTGACTAATATTTTTATGTTTTTGTTAGTGTATTTTAACTCCTGTCTAAATCCTGTGATCTACGCCTTTTTCTACCTGGTTTAGAAAATCTGTTAAACTCATTGTTACACTTGAGATACTGCAGCCTAACTCCTGTGAGGCCACCGTACTGTAGAGAGAAGCTGTGGAGCGACTGAGAAGAGACACATGACCTTTTCTGTTAAAGGTCAAATGAAGTTTGATAGTTCTGAGTCACTGAAGTGAAAAACATTCAGTCTGGACAACAACAACAAAACAAAGAAACAAAAAACCAGAAAAGATTATTGCTGTCTTCTATCTGCTAAAAAATGTTGTGGTGCTCCATAATATGACATATAGTGATGTTATTCTGTGTTCCAGCTTTTTTCATCACATGTAGAAGTTTAATTACAGGCTGTTCTTCAGTTATACATCCTGTAATCTTTGCAGAAGAGTATCTCTGTGTCTGCCATAGTTTTGAATGTCCAACATTAATCTGTGGTTTTCTCACCGTCACCACTGTAATAAGCACCACCATCAAAAGAAATACTAAATTTCACTGTATTTATGTTTCATGTATTTTTCCATAGTCCATTGTAAATGAAGTCTAACTTAGCCAGATCATACCCTACATTTGTGCCACAATTTTTGCAATATGCATGGTTGATTAATTATGGTTTATATAAGTGCTGAAAGTGATTTGGGCAACCCCACTTGCTGTACTGAGATAGCTGTTAAGTTCAATAAGACTCAAAGAAAAATCAGATCTAACCTTAATGTCTGTTTCTTATGTTTTCCAAGATAAAAAAAATTAAACAGTACAGAAACCAGCGGTAAGGTGTGCACATATAAAAACGCAGCAGTTTAAGATGTTATATACTGTAATACCGAACAATATGATACTTAAATAAGATCAAAGATCATCAAGATCAGTCCTCAATAATGATTGCAGATGATAACACCTACTTTAAGTAGTCAGTTTCTTCCTCCTGCAGGCACACTCATCAGGCTTGGTGCACACCTATGCGGAGCTACACGGCTGAGATCACTCTCCTACTCAGCCACTCTCTCGTCGGTAGATACTTCTCCAATGCCAGAATGTTATCTACTACTAACGATAATCTG
>NW_018128707.1:0-2406 GCF_001952655.1 Monopterus albus
CAACTTAGACCTACTATCTGAACAGACCATATAGAAAAACAATAGATAGTTTCCATGCTCACCTGTGGTGATGCTGCAGAAGTGGCAGGATGCACGGGCTCGTGGTGGGCTCTAACGATGGGCTTCCAGAGTATTGTAGTACCAGTAAAGTGTTTATGGATGCTAATGTTTGGCTCTGTTGCGTAATCTGATGTTTATACTTAGTAGCTCATCCAATGGCGTTATCTTGGCCTTGACTGTGCCAGATGACAGTAGCATGATGTTAACTCCCAAACTGTGGAGTCACTGGTAGGCAAGCTGTTAGTTTGTCATTTAAACGTAATGTTTTTTTTGTCTTTTTTTATATCTACCATAGTGTCCTGACTAATGTGAAATGAAATGAAACAGCAGCTTCTCCTGCACTGAAATATAACTGTGCTCTGCCTGTAAAAGACAGTGACTGTTTATAAAACAAAAGGAAAAGCAGTGTCTTTTATATTCTTCAGAACAAAATCAGGAACAAGGGACAAGTCACCTTATGTGTCAGTCATTAAGATGAGTTTAACAATCAATAGATGACAAATGGTGACATAAACCTTCTTCAGAGCAGTTTGAGTTTGTCCTACAGATGAAACACTCCTGATTCTGACATGGAGCTGTGTACACTGAAAACTGCTGGAACAAGATGAATGTAACTCCACTGCTGAAGTTTGGATGCCTGAAGCTGTTTTCACTTTATTACACTGAGGGCACAGACAAGTTAATACAGTATCTGTGAGAGACAAACGTCATGGTTTACAGTCTGGGCCACAAAGATACACTGATGTTGTGTCCTCAGTATTTTTGGAGCTTTACAAACCTTGTCGGTGTTTCTAGTTATAAATATACAAAGGGTGGATAGGAGTTAGGCTGATTCCAGTATTTTTCTGTTCAGCTCTCAGCATTTTAATAACAAGTACTCAATATCTAATCCAACAAAGCAAATAGGAGATTAATTTTTCCACTGGAGCACTATTACTGGTACCAGGTACAGGGCTATGAAACATGTTTTTACTTCCTAGAAAGTTTCCCTGAAAGAGCTGTGTCATCTGATAGCCTACTAGTCACTGGGAAAGTCTGTAAACTGTTGAGTAAGCACCGAGTTTATAAGCATTTGGTTTCCAGAGGAATTTCTATGAAAGAGCTGCTCAGTTTAGATCAAACCAGTAGAAAGCGTGAATATTTGAAAAGACAACTGAATAAAAAAGACAAAATAATTTGTATTTTCCTCTTCAGTTACTCAGATCTGATTTATCACAGATAAGTTTCTACCACGTCACTTTATTCAGTCTAAAAGCTGTTTTCTGTCAGTAATGTTAGTATGAGACCCTCACTTGCAGCTCAAGTGTCATCAGTCTGATTTCAACATCATCTTTATCCAGTTCCCTCTCATGTAAAACTGTGGTGTGAAAATATTTTTCTTTCCCCACAGGTAGGTCAGAGACGGACTCACCTATAGATCAACACCTGCAGCTGGGAGGAAGTCAGTGCGGCTCAAGGACACTTCAGCAGGTCAAAGGAAGCTCTTCATGCTTATTGCTGATCAATACTTGAGCTGATTGATTATTACACAGAAATAATCAATGTGACAGCACTCTGACTGGACAGATCGTGTGTCTTCCTCTGAGCTGGTGATGGGAATCCACCTGAGGAGGTCACGTGACTTTGTTGGTTTATGAAATGACCATAATAAATAACTTGTCAAATGCATTCATGAACCTAGAACAACATGGCTTTACTAAAATGGAAAACTTCTACAAATATGAACTTTAAGTTAACAACAAATAAACACATAACTCTTAACTGGGTTTTAAGACGCCCTTTATTCATTTATAAAAACCCAAACTGCAGTAAAAATAAGGAATGTTACACTCTGTACAGTAATGTCCTAAACAATCCCTGCACCACACACAGACACACAATTTGTAATGACAGAACAGATCCCAAAGAAAAATAACAAATAAACAGAAGCCAGAGAAAAATTCAAACTGAACTCAGAAAAGCTTCAATCACTTTAATCAAGTGAAGAACAAAATCTAAAGCAGCTGTACAGATCATTTATACACCATCAGATTTAAACAGCTGTACAATGACAAATGTATAAATTATTTAAAAATGACAATGATAATCACTTTATTTGGCCAAGTATGTTACACACACAAGGACTTTGTTTCCAGTACAGAACCGAGGCAGCCATCTGCGGCACCAACTTGGGGCAACTCGGGGTTCAGTGTCTTCCCCAAGGACACTTCGACATGTGGACTGCAGGCACCAAAATTTAAACAGTGGAAACGATGATCACATGAAACAAGCAGAAAGATTCTCTGGGGAGTAAATTAATCTAAATCTGACCAGTCTGATTTTCTTTCCCACTTTCTATTGTTGGTG
>NW_018128707.1:9598-15073 GCF_001952655.1 Monopterus albus
GACGACTGATTTTTCTTCTTCCTGAGGATCTGAAATACAAAAACTGAACAATCAGTGAATAAGTGAGGGTTTTTGTTTTTTTGGTTGTTTGTTTGTTTGATGACCAAATGTCCTGACCCCTGATCCCAAAGAATGTGAACAAATACACCTCAGGAGTATTAACTTTGAGTTACAGTGAATTAAATGCTGCTTGTTACCAATGTAAACTGATTTTTATTTGCTCTTAGTCCTGATTCAAAAAAATTATTATAGCTGATTTCGTCTTTTGAAAGCATCAACTGTGAACATTTTCCAGTTTTTTTCCATTAAAATTTTGTCCAGTTCAGGATCCAACACTGTTCTCTGCTGTCTGACTTTATGTTTCTCATCTTTCTCTGCTGAGCTGCACCTGACAAGTTCTGCCCTGGACCAGAAATGACTTTGGTCTGATGCCCAGAAAATAAATGTCTTGTCTGATAATACTTGTAGATCAAACATCTCAGCAGTGTCGCACAAACAATGATGAGATGTTTGAGGCTAATGCTTATAATAATATTGGAAAGTTTAAAACTATGACTTATCAGTGGCACATTTTACATAAACACACACTGATACATATTATTTAGTTTTCTATTGTTGTGACCAAGACACACAGTAAGTGGGACGTCTAACTATTTCAAATTAAAGGTGTCAGAGCTCTCTGCTGGACAAACTGTGTCTCACTGTGTTTAAGTTACCTCAGACTTAGTTTTGCATTTCTTTACTGCACTTTCTTGTTACGTATTGACCAGTTTACACCACAACACCAGCAGATCTGTAGTAATAATGTGATCAGCTGATATTTATCAGTCGAGCTCTGCTAAACAACACGTTACTGTACAAAGAGTCTAAATGTCATAACTGTTAGCAGGTTGTGACTGGACCTAACAAACCAAATAAACTGAGATTCTCTGTGAATTGTCTTAAATATGTTTTTAAATCATCTGATTTGAATTTCTTCATCCAGTCCTGTTTGGGCTCTACTTTCATGGTGTTGCTGTCATAGTGAACCACCTGAACATTATCAACCAAACCAACAATCACAAACTCTGGGAAGTTTGGAACTTGAGAGGATGCAGTGAAGGAATACTTCAGAGAGTGAGTCACTGTAAGAAAAAGTTCATTGCCTTTAAATGGTTTAACTTGGGTTAAATTTTTTGGGGCGCCTTCCACAAGCTTCTTCCAATACGTTGCTGGAGTTTCAGCCCATTCCTCCAGACAGAACTGGTGGAACTGGGTCAGGTTTGTCAGCCTCCTTGCTCACACACACCACAACTGTGGAAGTCTGCTTGGGGTCGTTGTGCATGTGGACAAGACCTATTTGTGACCGAGCTTTAACTTCCTGGCTGACATCTTGAGCTGTTGCTTCAATGTATCCACATCATCTTCCTTCTTCATGATGCTGTCTATTTTGTGAAGTGCCCCAGTTCCTCCTGCAGCAAAGCTCCCCACAACATGATGCTGCCACCCTTGTGCTTCACGGTTGGGATGGTGCTCTTTGGCTTGTGAGCCTCCCCCCTTTTGCCTCCAGACATAACAATGGTCATTATGGCCAAACAGTTCAGTTTTTGTTTCAGACCAGAGGACATTTCTCCACAAAGTCAGATCTTTGTTTGCAGCTGCAAACCATAGTCAGCCTTTTTAATGGCATCTTGGAGAAGTGGCTTCTTCCTCACTGAGCAGCCTTTCAGGTTGTGTCGATATAGGACTGGTTTTACTGTGGATACAGATACTTTGGTACATATTTCTTCCTTTGTCTTCACAAGATCCTTTGCTGTTGTTCTCTGGGATTGGTTTGTACTGTTCAGACTGTGAAGGAAAAATCCCTGTTTACCTGTACTAAAATGAACAACCTTCAGTGAGTGTGAAATAAAGGGAATTGAGATAGATATGTCCTTTATTTCCTGCAAGAAATAGGAGCGGTCTACAACAGCACTCAGAGAGGTCCGTTAGAGAGGCTCCAAGAACAGAGGCAACTCAGTTGCATATATATGAGCTTTACACAGGGTTTGTAATCATCAAAAGAAAGGAATGTGGACTGAATACATTCATGCACATGTGCTTCTCATTAGACAGAGGTCCTCCTCCTGGTATAGAGAGATACTTTAATGAGGGAGGAGATCTTTCAAGGACAGGTTACACTACATCTTGTTGCTGTGCAGAAAAGCTGAAAGTTCATACATTCAGTGTGACAAGGTCCAACTCATTCTGATGCATACTAAGTTACAGTTTAATGTATAAAGAGTAAAACCAAAAATTGCTTTCACACTTTTCCCCCTTGTGATAACATACTAAATAATAATTACTCGATAACATGGTAACCAGACATAGTCATAACAGAACATCAGGTATGGCAAGTCACTGGTACTGTGAGGAAATAAAGGGATAGAGCTGTTTGTGTGGACTGAAGGAGTTCTACATAAAGCAAACAAACAATGGTGTTGTGTTCCCGGGGAATACCTGCATAATGCCAGGGTCCCAGAATGTCCCATACAAACAATACAAGAGTCTTTTGTCACTGTGGAGACTGAGAAGTTGGCTAGTTGATACCACCAATTTCTTTGGACCCATGGTGCTCTGAGGGGTTTGACTGTAGAGGTAGAGACATCTCTCCTCCCTCGGTGGTAGCCTCTTTTTGAGATGGCTGGTGCATCGAAGAGCCACCATAGCAAGGGAGTCAGGAGGAGGGTGAGGAAGAAGGCGATGCCAAACCGAACCAGCCATGGGCTCGGCCTGCTTTTATTTTGTAATGTAGCATCCTCTACACGTCTGGAGTCATCTGTGCAGGGTGTAGAGTCGTCAGGTTTTCCTCTGGCCTCGGCACTCTCCTGCATTGACTGGTGTGTATCCACGTAGCTCTCTCAGCGACCTTCACTGCATTGTGTGGTGAGGAGGATCTGGAAGGGACCTTGCCACTGCTTTGACCTCCAGTGCATTCTTCTCAGCTCTTTAACCACTATCCAGTCTCCTGGCTGCAGGTTGTGCAGGGTCTCAGAGGCTGGTGATGGGAGGGCTGACTTCACCTGTTGAGAAATTTGGGAGAGAACAACAGGTAAGTTTTTGCAATAGTTCAGCATATTATCCTCACAAAGCGCAATGTAGGGGAGGGGTCTGATTGCAGGTTCCACTCCCAGAGAGGGTGGGCATCCAAATAAGATTTCAAATGGGCTCATGTTAGTTCTGGATCTTTTCCTCATTCTCAAACATGTTAACACCATGGGCAGTGCTTGTACCCAAGAGAGACCTGTTCCTCGCAGCATTAAGCAAGTTTCAGTTTCAATGTCCCATTCTCTCTTTCCACTGCTCCTCCACTGGCTGGATGATAGGCACAGTGTTTTCTGAGGTCAACACCTAGAAACTCTCCAACCTGTTGGATAGCAGCATTAACAAAGTGAGAACCATGATCACTGCTGGTTCTGGCTGGAATTCCCCATCTGGGAAAAATCTCTGTTAACAGTACTTTAGCCACTGTCTGGCTGCTGGAATGTTTAGCAGGAAAAGCTTCTACCCACTTTGAAAACATGTCAACCATAACGAGGCAGTACTTTTTTTCACCAGCAGGTGTCAGCTCAATGAAGTCCATCATCAGGTGTTCAAATGGTCTGTCAGGTGTAGGGTGTGCTGCTTGTTGTGTGAGTCGTGTTGTTTTACCTGGATTGTTAGTTGCACAAATCATACACAACTGACAATATTTTTGAGCATAGGTAGAGAACCTTTTTGTGAACCAGTGCTGTGTTATGACATCCAATATTCCCCCTTTGGACACATGGTCGAGACCGTGTGCGAGTTTGGCGTAGTGATAAAAGAAGTGTTTCGGCAGGCAGGGTTTGCCATCAGGCCCCCACCAGATAACAGCAGCTCCACAGGAGTGCCATAGCTACTTCTTTGGAGGAGTAGCAAAAGACTGTAGTGCAAGGAGAGAGCTGGGAACAGACACAGGAGTACAAACAAACAAGGCATGTGTAGGCATGTGTGGGTGGAGGAGAGTGCTGCCTCCTTTGCAGCTGCATCTGCTTGGGAGTTACCTTGAGAGACAAGATCAAGTGTAAGCTTGACATTTACATACAGCAATAGCTTTGGGCAGTAAAATGGCATCAAGTAAGGCTGCAACTTTGTCGTGATGAAGAATGGGTTTACCATCAGATTTAAGAAACTGTCTGTGTGTCCATAAAGATCCAAAATCATGCACCACTCCAAATGAATATCTCAAATCAGTATAAATATTAACCACCTGACCTTTAGCCAGTTTGCACGCTTCAGTGAGAGCAACCAGTTCAAGGACCATCACCAAGCAGGCACAGCAGAGGATGTACTTCCTGCACCACCTTAGGAAGTTCGACCTGCCCCAGGAGCTGCTGATATAGTTCTACAGAGGAATCATCAAGTCTGTTCTCTGCACCCCCATCACTGTCTGGTTTGGCTCAGCAACCAAACAGGACAAATACAGACTTCAGCGGACAGTGAGGACTGCAGAAAAGGTCATTGGTGCAAGCCTGTGCTCCATGGAGGACCTGTACACCTCTCGGGTCAAAAGGAGGGCGGCGAGGATCATGTTAGGTATTTTTTAGTCAAATAGATATTGGTTAGGTACTACTTGTATTAGAAATGTTTAGTGGAGACAGGATGTCTAGTTAGACTGTTTAAATGCTTAGTCATTGTCATGAGATTTTAGCAGGGGGCACATGGGCAAGGATAGCTAGATAGTTTGATTGTCAGCAGGCAGGATTATTATTATTATTATTATTATGTGTTTAACTGTGATCATAATCATAATATCTGCTTATGTTTAGTACCAGGACATGTCACTGAATGTCCTGCCAGAATGTTTTTAGATACACACCACTTAATCAACACACACACACACACACATTGATTTTCTTCATGTTTTGACTACTGCTCTGGTCAGCTGCATAGCTGGCATATCAGGTGACGTCACGGTTTGACGTTCCTGTGTAGAATGGGGTTAGCCCAAAACAGATATAATGTACAGGCCTGTTGGGTGCTGAATAGCTTCAACTCTTTTGGGTGAGAGAGATTTGCCCTCTGCTGTGATCACATGACCCAGAAATGTGACTTCCTGTTGAACAAACTGCAGTTTAGAGAGACTAGCTTTGTGCCCTTCCTTGGCCAAGTGCTGCAGCAGAAAAATGGTGTCTTTCTCACACTGCTCTTTGCTGGGGCTGCACAGCATGATGTCATCAACATACTGCAACAGAGCTGTGCCCTTTGACAGGACAAGAGGTTCAAGGCTACATTTTAAGGCTTTGTTATAAATCATTGGGCTTTCCGACAGTCTTTGAATGGGACACGTGAAGCAGTAACTTTTGCAGTTGAAGTTAAACGCGAGCCAGAACTTACTGTCAAGGTGTACAGGAAAAAAGCATTTGACAGATCAACAACAGAGAAAAAATTTGCATTAGCTGGAACTTTAGATAAGAGAGTGTAGGGGTTGGGGAC
>NW_018128708.1:0-3449 GCF_001952655.1 Monopterus albus
GAATATTTTAATCTGTGTGTATCTATAGTCATAAATTTGTTTTCCAGCACATCCTTTTAAAATACATACGGATGACTCTGAAGAAGCTGGAGAAAACCTAACCAAATAACCTTGTACAACAAGAAATGTAATCCTCACATTAATGATCAACAAGCTGAAGAGGAATGTATGAATGATTTCAGAGCTCATAAAATCCATCTGTCATCTGTCCCACAGTCCCATCTGAATTGTTAATTCTTGTCTGTATGTCATTTTTCTGATTTGTTTTTTAAACTGCCACTGCTCTGCCTGTTTGAAGATAAATAGTATTTCTGTTATGTTGTAAGAAATTCTCATTTAAATAGCACTACTTATTATAAATGTTGGTAGGAGATTGTAAGGATATTTATTTTCAATTTATAATCTGTTTTTTATGGTCTTTAAAATGCTGTCTGACAGTGCAGTGTAAGGAATGTAATTAAAACTGTGATAACTTAAACACAAGCAATTGTTCAGTACTTCAAGGTGTCACAGTTCACTTAGTTCATGTTTCATCACTTTAGCTTCTGTGCTTCAACACCTTATATCCTCTGTCAGTCAAATCCTGGTCACTCTCACTGCAGTGACTCCTGCTTCCCGCCAGTTCAGTCAGTTGCCTTCTCTTCTGCTCACCTTCGTCTTGTCTAGTGATAGGAATAGTGGCTCTTTGAACAGAGTCTGATATTAGAGCTCCGTCCCTATGATAGAGCCATTCAAAAAGAACCCTTCATATATGGAGTTTAGTTTATTTCTTTACTCTGTAGTCAAAGGAAACATATTTGAGAGCAAAACACTGATACTGAAATCAAAGTACATTTCTTTGTGACCAAAAAATGTTTGGGATACCATATTACCTATTTAACTACTACTCTGTTCAGAATAATTGTAATATTAATTGATTTAAATTGGGATGATTTGTCTGAATTAATGTAGTCTGTATCACATTCTAGCCACGACAATGACAAATTTAAACTGACTGAAATCACAACTATTTTCATTTCAAACAAAAACAAATTATATATAAACTATTAAATTATTATATAACACTCAAAGCCACCCTTCTAGTTTCCATCCTCTATTACATATCAACACAGATTTAAAAATCATTAACAAAGTCCTAGCCAACAGAACAAAGACAGTCACTGCAGTATTAATCCACCCAGACCAAACAAGCTTCAACAAAATTAGAGGAACTCTTCAGATAACATCCGTAGACTACTTGTTGAAGTCTTGCACAACAAAAACAAAAGAAAACCATAATCATATCATTAGATGCAGAAAAAGCACTTGATAAAGTTAATGGAACATTTCTCTTCAGCACACTACACAGGTTTGGTTTTGTAGAGTCGTTTATCTACGGGATTAAAACACTACACACATCGCCTAGGGCCACAATAAGCATGAATGGGATCACCTCACTAACTGTCACTCTACCACGGAACCAGACAAGGATGCCCACTCTCACCATCTCTATTCACCATTTTCATTCAACCTCTAGCAGCAGCGATACAACAGAACAATAGCTTTAAAAGCTAAAAGTATTTATTCGTCATATGCACAGTTAAGAAATGTGTTTCCCTGTACAATGAAATTCTTACTTTACCGTCCACATGAATGCCACAAAATACAAATGAAATATAAAGAAATACAGGATAGCAACACTCATCTTAAAATTTGTCTTTATGCAGATGATTTATGATTATATCTACAAGATCCTAAAAATCTCCCTATCCACATCTGAAAAGGAAAAACACAAGGTGGCCTAGAAGCACCAAACTTTCATCATAACTTCTTAACAAATCAACTGCAATATTTAGTCAAATGGATTCAGAAGGACAGTTACAACAGTTAATGGATAGAATTAGAGCAAAATCATGGCCTAAACATCTCAGTTGCAGACCTTCACTTCCTACCAAACTACATCAAGAAAATGAACTATTGTAAGAGTATCACAATCACTTAAACTCTGACAGCCTGGTGGAAGGCGAACAAGATCACAAAATCATCACTAACACCATGTAGATTCACCCAAATCTGGCACAGCCCTGATATTCAACTGCACATCAACCCCATCCACTTCCCATCATGGCAACACAAAGGAATCACTCACCTTCATCACCTGTTTGAAACCAACCAGAACATATTATTTAACACCAGTCCAGAAGTACAGAGCGGGGAGAGAACAGTTCCTCCAGTATCAAGAACTAAAATCTGTAAATAAATTGAAAGGCTAATGTAATCAACAGCCCACTACAACCTTCCAAGAGATCATGAAAATGACAAATTCCTTGAAAATAATATCCAAGCTTTATAAATTCATATCAAATACAGTTACAACAATACTAAATGGGAAGACAATTTAGGTCCCCCACCCAAGACCCAACTGGTCTGAGTTTTGTAATAATATCTTATCGGTGACCAGCAATACAAACTTACACTGTATACAATATAAGACCATGCACAGGACCCACATTTATTATTATTATTAGTAGTAGTAGTATTTGGGAAATACATTTTGATTTTAAGTGTTATGTACTTGGAAAAAGTTCATTCCTACCATTAAATGGCTCTGAATTGCAATACTGTCTATCTTCCTGATGTTGCTATTCATATCCACTGGGTGAAAAAAGTAGGATTAAAAGATTGTAATTCAGGATATGGTAACTATGAAAAGTCTGAATCTAGGTCAGGGTGGTCTTATCATTAATAGCCTAGATATAATGGGACAAAATCTGGCTCAGTTGTCTGATCCTGGATCATGAAATGTTGGAGTTCCAAATCTGATCGAATCTGCATGAGATGAAAAGTTCTGAACTTCTGAGGTCAGGGGACAGGTCCAACAGTCATGCAGTTAATACAATTATTATCTCTTTTAGTTTTGATTAGTAGCTGTGATTGTCTTGCTTATTGTTTCTTTCTGAAGTTTGCTTGTTTCTGTTTTAAATGAACCAGTCAGGGGAAGTCTTCTAGTTTAGCTCCAATCTATACAGTGACAATGGAGGCTTAATATTTCAGAAATCTTTTATTCAGTCTCAACATTATTGAGTCAGTGTGAGACTACATGAAGAGCCTGAAGACATCGAAGCAGCCTAAATTCACAGACAAATTGTGGCAGGTTCTCCAATATACTTGAAACAGTCTGCTGTGTAGTACTGTCTTTCCCCTTTGTCTGCCGAGTTGACCCTGATGTTTCCTTGTGAGGAGCGACAAGGTCAGAGCCTAAAGGCCAAACAATGCTGTACATGTTCTACACTGACATAACCACTGAATCCCATGTGAGTTTGTTGACAGGGCTGTATATCATTACTAGGGTTCAGGATGTATGATTTATTTAAGGTGAGATGAAACATTCTGAATGAATATTTTGATTCACAGGACATAAATGATGGATGTTAGAGTATTAGTAGAAAACTGACCAGGCATTAGATTTT
>NW_018128708.1:9786-11399 GCF_001952655.1 Monopterus albus
AATGCATTTTTCTGGATTTTTTTTTTTGTTATTGTTGTGTCTCTCACTGTTCACATAAACCTACCATTGAAATTGTAGACTGATCATTTCTTTATTAGTGGGCAAACTTACAAAAGCAGTTGGGGTTCAAAAATTTTTTTTCCCTGAATGTACATTGTACAGATTATACCGATCTGTACAGGTCTCTATTTTTAAGTACAGGAGTATACAGTTCTACAGAGGATTCATCGAGTCTGTTCTCTGCAGCTCCATCACTGTCTGGTTTGGCTCAGCAACCAAAAAGGACAAGTACAGACAACAGCAGACAGTCAGGACTGCTTAATACTACTTATTTTGTTATACTAGCCTTATGTTGGTTTACTCTTTACTTGCCCCTTGCATCGGGGGATATGTACACGCACATTGAGAGCAGATGTACAAGAGACAAACTCCTTGTGTGTCCGACACACCTGGCCAATAAAGCAGATTCTCATTCTGATTCAGATTCTGTCCTTGAGTTTGTCAGTTTTCTTATATAGCTTTTTTGTCTGAGAAATGCAGTGGCCAGCAGAGACAAAATTAATCCTCTAAAGCATCTTCTAATGTGTCTAAAAATGAAAATATGAAGAGTTTTGCTAAAGTTTAGGTATCATCCATTTGTAATTATTGAAGAATGGAGAAGACTTTGGCCAGAGCTCAGTGTGATGCAGCCATCTCACCAGAGCCCCAGCAGAATGAAGATTTAAAATGTCAAGTTAAGGTAGCCTTTTTAGTTACAAGGTCCAGACTTTCTCTTAAAAAAATTCTTTCCATGCTAGAATGTCAAGCAGCACCTTCTACAGCTCATCTGGGAATATTTATTTTTAAATTAAATGTTTAAATTGGGTTCCTTGTAGCCAAGTAGCTATGGCCTGGCACAGGGCAGCACACCGCCTGCGTGACGTTGGTGGCTCAACTACAACCACTGACATTTGTTACATGTGTTTCACCTCTTTCCTGTCCACCTCTCCTTGACCTACTAAAATTAATTAAGGCTAAAAAGCCAATAAAAGGAACAGAATTTTTTTATGTTTAAATAAATTACAATCCCACTTTCGATTAAAGGGGCACAACTTTAATTTGTGTAATTCTACAAAGGACAAATCCTTGCCATATCCCTGATAAAGAGCCCTGTGCTTTCTGCCATAGGCGGACTTATTGACCATTTACAAAGTGATTTATCTGTTGCAAGTGTGGCACTGTGTGATTTATGGGTGTAAAGATAGTTGCCCCCCATTTAATTTTGAAGTAGTGTCATGAATGGGGCCAAAACCGCTGAGGAACCTACTGTCAAGAGTCTATTTGGTGCTTGGTCTAGTGTGCGTGTGTGTGTTGTAAAAGAAAGGGGATTGTTCATGCCGGTGTGCTCAGCCTCGCCAGCGGGGGCGCTCCATGCCTTAGGCATTAGCAGCTGGCGCCAGCCGAAAAAGTAGTCAGTACTCGATGAACGAATGCACAGTACAGGCAAAGAGTGCGCTCCTGAAACTGACTACTGTTTTGTATTTTACAGGTAAGCAGGTTGTGGGCAACGCACAAATAATAGATAGCAGTAGTGGTGATTCTTTGGTGCTTTGGAGTGACGCATATCAAGCGGA
>NW_018128708.1:12370-14898 GCF_001952655.1 Monopterus albus
GTATAAATAGGGAGTGACAAAGGAGGTGCAGCTGAAGAGTGTCAGAAAATCAGGACAGGTGTGTTAATCAAGAGAGTCAGTGAGAAGGAGCAGACTAGAGCGAGAAAGAGAGAAGAGAGGAAGGTGCAGCCGGGCAAACCTGACAGTTTTGCCTCTAATCGTTATAGTTTTCACATATATCAGGATACTTATGTTATCACAGTAGTGGAGAAGTCAGGAGAAAAGTTGCACAGACCTGTGTTCCTCACCTGCTGGTTTTGATGAACTGTTTCATTTTAAATTTGTATAGTCTTATTTCAGTTCGACTGGAATCTGTTATTCTAAACAGAGAACATTTAGTGCTCCTGCGCAGTTTACAAATAGTTTTGTACAACCCTTTTTTTAATCCAATTATATATGGACTGAAAATGACAGAAATGTATAAACATCTCAAAAGGTTGTTCTGTCAAGATAAAATGAACTAATGATATTTAGAATCAGAATCAGTTTTATTGGCCAGGTGTGTTGGACACATGAGTAATTTGGTTCAGGTACAGTGGCTCTCAATGTGTATGTATGTACATGTCCTTCCATAAAGCAAGAAATATTGATAGATACCTCAAGAGGTTATTCTGCCAAGGTAAAATGACCTAATATATTTACACTGAGAACATCTTCTATAATTACAATTCAGACATTTGAATTGTCTGATCCCTGGAGATTGTTTATTGTCGGGACTTGTTATGGCTCCTAAACGCACATTAAAGAGCACTGCCAGCTTCAAAACTGTGATGACATATAACCTTTCTGCCATTACTCCAGAACTCCTCATTTAGGTGACGCAAGTCACAAGATTCATTCTGAATGTTTCATTTGGCCTTAAAGTCCTTCAGGTGTTTTTTAGCAAACTCCATGCGGGCTTTCATATGTCTTGCACTGAGGAGAGGCTTCCGTCAGGCCACTCTGCCATAAAGCCCCGACTGGTGGAGGGCTGCAGTGATGGTTGACTTTCTACAACTTTCTCCCATCTCCCGACTGCATCTCTGGAGCTCAGCCACAGTCATCTTTGGGTTCTTCTGTACCTCTCTCACCAAGGCTCTTCTCCCCCGATAGCTCAGTTTGGCCAGACGGCCAGCTCTAGGAAGGGTTCTGGTCGTCCCAAACGTCTTCCATTTAAGGATTATGGAGGCCACTGTGCTCTTAGGAACCTTAAGTGCAGCAGAAAGTTTTTTGTAACCTTGGCCAGATCTGTGCCGTGCCACAATTCTGTCTCTGAGCTCTTCAGGCAGTTCCTTTGACCTCATGATTCTCATTTGCTCTGACATGCACTGTGAGCTGTAGGATCTTATATAGACAGGTGTGTGGCTTTCCTAATCACGTCCAATCAGTATAATCAAACACAGCTGGACTCAAATGAAGAAGTAGAACCATCTCAGGGATGATCAGAAGAAATGGACAGCACCTAAGTTAAATATATGAGTGTCACAGCAAAGGGTCTGAATACTTATGACCATGTGATATTTCAGTTTTTCTTTTTTAATAAATCTGCAAAAATGTCAAAAATTCTGTGTTTTTCTGTCAATATGGGGTGCTGTGTGTACATTAATGAGGAAAAAAATGAACTTAAATGATTTTAGCATATGGCTGCAATATAACAAAGAGTGAAAAATTTAGGGGGTCTGAATACTTTCCGTACCCACTGTAGCTCAGTCAGCAAACTCACATGGAATAGATTGTTATGTCAGTGTAGAATATGTACAGAAATAATGTTTGGTTTCTTGGCTCTGTTGTTGTCACATTCCTACAAGGAAACATCAAGGTCTGCTCAGTAGAGATTGGGGTAAGACAAGACTTCATGGCAGATTTTCCAAAAACCACAGAGTTAATAATGACTTTATTACCTTTGTGTAGTCCTATTTTTAAAAACCTCAAGAAGTTATTCTGACAAGATGAAATACTGTTATCAACAATAATAACTTGTCCTCTAATAATTCATAGATGTGCTTGTATAATCTATGAAAAGGTAAATGTTATGAGTAGTTTTGACATTATGTCACTGAGTGTGTTTTAAGCAACAGACAATTGCAGCAATCAAAAGTAGGGGAAGTGTGGGAGAAAGAGGAGAGACAGTACTCATAAACATTAGATACATATATACACATTTTGAGCTATCGGAACAGTGCATGTAGTAGTACTATTTACCATAAAAGCAATATTACCATGATAGCCTGACCCTCATTATATGACTGCTTGACCATGAAAACCTACTGCTGGCATTTGGAATGATGCTGATATTATTATTAGTTTGAAACTTCTTCAAAAAAATTATAGACAAGACAGACATCCTTTCCTTGTTTTAGGGATAAAACAGGGACCTCAGTGAGTGGACTGTGGGCAAAGCGGTGAAGATGTCACATTTCTGCCAGTCTGTGTTCTCTGTTAGTGGCTGATTGTTGCAAAAATACAGTGAAGCAAAGTGGGACACAGGGTGACGGTTAAGGGAAGCATGGGATGAACAGCTTGTTAGGGTCCAACAGTGGAAATGCAGA
>NW_018128709.1:0-1319 GCF_001952655.1 Monopterus albus
ATACATCCGCCTGGTGGAGCAGTGATTGTTGTAGAATTGCTATAGAAAAGAGACAGTTGCTCTCAGCCTCTGTTACTCTTTTCTGCTTTGCTGAATAGTACTTCTGGGTTTTCAGCATTTCAGGGCCAGTCTGGGACAAAAAGACACATTCTCTTTTTTAAATTTTACGTTCCTATATTACCTATGCAACTACACGTCAAATACTGATACATTTTGTAGTGAACATATTATTCAATTATGCATCTACTGCCACACTACTAACCGATTTGGCAAAGCCCGGGGCAATGCTCAGGGGAAAACATACACCACTCTGAAGAGCCTGTTAATCAACAAATCTATTCTCTTACTAACAGACCTATCTTTACATTTTACTCTTAGAACTGATGCCTCAAATGTTGGACTTGGGGCAGTACTACTATGGGAGCAAGAGAATGGATTGTTTCCTGTCAGTAAACCCCAACAGAATACTACTAGACACAGGAATGATATTCCACCATAGAAAAAGAATGCTTAGCCATCATGTGGGCTATCAGAAGGTTCAGGATGTACTTGTATGGAACTGAGTTCACCCTGCAGAAAGACTATCAGCCTTTGGCCGCTTCAGACATAATATACTGTAGCAATGAACAGGTCATGAGATGGGCTACGTTCCTGCAGAACTATCATTTCCAGATCAAGGCCATCAAAGGAAATTGAAATTCAATCTTGTGTAGTGAAAGATACAATCAAATATGTCTCAGATACAGAAGAAAAAACACTACAACTAAACACACAAAAACCTTTTGTTGTTCTGTTGTTAAATTTTGTTTTAGATTTTGATTTTCATACATATTTTTGACCAGAAGAAACTAAAAACAATTAGGTATTGAAGTTGTGCATTTATTTTTCCTGTATATTACATTGCATTAAATTCTGTTGTTTCCATTTGCTGTTTCACAAATACAATAACCTACAGTGGAAAGTGTTACAATGGTATATTTCATATCTTCAAATGAATGTGTGTGTCCAACTGACAAAAATGATTATGGAAACATTGTAGTGTCACTGAAATGCCTTTAGTGTCTGTATTTTCAAAGTTTTCAGAATAATTTCCCCATCATATTCTTTTTTGTATTCTTCTCTGGTTTCAGTAAGATAACATAACATTTTGGAAGGAAAATACAAATGAGCAGTCCAAAACTGGAGGCCAGAATAGCAAATATCTCTACAGCAACACTGAACTTCCCAGGAGAGCTGACATATGCTGGAATAAAAGTCATCCAGACTGCACAGAATATCAGCATGCTGAAGGTGATCAATTTGGCCTCATTGAAGTTATC
>NW_018128709.1:1697-14887 GCF_001952655.1 Monopterus albus
AGGAAGCTCAGCTCAGAGTTGTTGGCCCTGACAATAGGAGTTGTCCTGTATGTGAAGAAAATGGCTGCCACAACAGCAGTCATGCATGTTCCAAATAAGGCCGCTGAAGTGAGCAGTACTCCCATAATTTCTTCATATGATAGAAACTCTGCCTCCTTCTTTACACAGACATCTCTTCTCTCATTGGACCAGGACTCAGGGTGGCATCGCTCACATGTGATAGAATCTGAAAAATTGTATTAAAGCAACTGTTAGACTGGCTCGGTAGGTCTACCTTGTTTTTATTGCTTCTTTTATGTTCACAGAAGACAGACCCTTTATACTTGAGTTGCACAAATCACACATAAATAGACGTCCGACTTAACTTGCGGCTCATATCTAATTGACTCCAGGCTTTACTTAGACTCGATCTAATACTCATCTTCATTGATTGTTTCTGTAGGAGAACGGTTTTAGTTTATATGACCTTTTGTAACCCTTTAACACATCACAGCATATATTGTATGTGCAACTACAGATGTGTTGCACTCAAAACACACAAGATGTGGCAACTTGCATTAGTGATGGGATCGATACCAGATGTTGTAACTTTGAATATAAAAATTTGGACACCCTTGAGAAAGATATCTCAGACATCAAGGAATGTTTTCCCTCTCAATAAAGGTTAAATAAAAATACAATTTGAAAACCTTTTTGTTCAACAGAAAAAGTGCCTTCTTAAAAGAATGGGTGAAAAAGATAAAATATCATCATCTCATCTTTGTAGCGTTACACAGCTGTTAAAGGTAAGCAGAGGTCTATTGCTATTAATTTAAGTACCAGAGCACACCTATGATATATGCACATGTGTGCATGTGCATAGTTAAGTTGTGGCTCAATTCGAGGGCTTTGTAGCCTAAACACTATTCTGTGTTGGCAAGTTCACTTACATTAGTCAACTAACTGTCCACACAGTCAAATATTAGACTGGCTTTATTCTCTGCTATGGATGAATAATAGTAATTAGCAATCAGTTGTCAGAGGATGAATGTTATGGCCAGAGAACGTATTGTTTATACATTAATGTGAATTAATAAGAACACACTAAAGCCATCCCTGGTAGGCTAGTGGTTGAATCAGGTTTGCGTCAGGAAGGGTATCTGGCATAAAACACGTGCGAAATGTCAACGTGCGAGTCGTCAGTGTGACGATTCGCTGTGGTGACTTAAACGGGAAAAGCTGAAAGTGACTTTCTAATAAGAACACATTAATATTTAGCATGGGAACCATAACACCAACACAATTTTTCACTGATGTTGCTAGTCCAGACTGTACCAATGCAACCCTGCTGATTTCAGATGTCTTTTGCTCTGTAATGGACCCTCATTTTCATTGTTAATGCAATAAGCATAGACATATAGCTAGTTAGATAGCTAGCATTTGTAGAAACCAACCTGTTAGCACTAGTGCAAGAAGGGGGTGCTGCTGGGGCTGCAGACCCTGTTAGTTGTGACTGCAGGTGGTAGCATCTTATTATCAGCAATAGAAAAAAATAAACAACATGACAATAATGAGAATAAACACATTTAAAAAAATTTTTTTTAAACTGGAAACATTTGTGGCAGCACAGTGGCGCGGTGGTTAGCGCTGTTGCCTCACAGCAAGAAGGTTGCAGGTTTGCGACCTTTCTGTGCGGAGTTTGTATGTTCTCCTCGTGCTTGAGTGGATTCTCTCCAGGTACTCCGGCTTGCTCCCACAATCCAAAGACATGTGGCTTAGGTAGATTGATGTCTCTAAATTGCTCGTAGGAGTGAATGTGTGCATGTGAGTGGTTGTTTGTCTGCATGTTGGCCCTGGAATGGACTGGCGACATGTCCAGGGTGTACCCTGCCTTTGCCCGGTTGCTGGCTGGGATTGGCTCCATCGGCAACTTTTAAGTTGGAATGTTTTTTTTGTTTCCTCAGTGCATGAGTTGAGGTAATGAATGAATCAGCACACCTTGTAATACAACATTTTACACCATCTCATTTTTTTAAATGAGTACATACGCTTAAGTGAAGATTGAATCTTCAAGTGCTTACAAAATCGTATATGAATTTCAGCTGGAATGCGAATATTCTTTCTCCTCACTTGGAGAAATGAAGTAGCAGAGCACTGTCTCTGTGTGCCCCAGCAACAGTTCACCTGTAGGTAACATTTAACTTCAGTGCATTATGTAAGTGTCTGCTGATACAGACTTCTTGTTCACCATCAGGGTTTTTTAGTAAATTGAAAAACTATTAGCATGCAAGAAAATGATGTGGTGTTGGTAAGGTTGCAGATTATATATTACAATTATAAAGTTGGTACATATGCAAAGCTAAATTTAATGCAGTTTAATACAGGAGTCCTGCAATAAAGTAAACAGACAAATTAATAGAATCCATTGTGAACCTATTATTACATTTTACTAGACCTGTAATGTTGCTTATTTCTCCCTCTGCACATCTGATACAGTCATAGCAGCAGACAGGTTTTCCTTTCTGGAGGACCTTACGATTTCCTGGGGGACATTTCTCACTGCAAACTGACACAGGCACCTGCATGATACAGTAACAATAATACAGTTAGGATGATTATACTGTAAATAATAACTACAGTGATCACATTGTAGCTTACCTGGTTTGAGTTCTCTGCCCAAATTAAATATTTCTTTTGCAGACTCAGCTGTTTGTCTGCAGGTAAAGATGCATCATAAAGACCAACTGTGACAAAGTCCACAATGCCATTTTCTGTTGGCTGCCAGTTTATAATTTCATACTTTGCTGCTGGTTCTCCATTCTCATTAAAGTAAATCTCATCTCCTTTCTTGGTTTTGAAATGAACCTTTCTTATGTGCTGTAAAATCTAAAAAGATAGGCAATAATCTAGTTATTCAGAATGTCTATTGGTCTGTTTGTGTAGGTAACTGTTTTATACGTATTTTATGTTGAACTCACTGTGAGTGGATCTAGCTGCATCTTATTGTTACATGTTTCATTACAGCCAAGAACACTATGAAGTGCATGTGCCACAGCATACACTCCTTTATAGACATTGTTAAGTTTAGGCATGAATGACATATCAGTGAAGCCGTTTTTCACTCCAGTCAGATCTTCATGTCCAGTACATTCTCTCTGATTCTCTGCTGATGAGTTTGACCGTTTGAACTTACAGTTAAATAAAGTCTCCCAGAACTCTGTAAACAATTCATTACTGGATGAATTGAGTGTCTTGACATCTAATATGAACTCTCTCATGCCACTGACTTGTGCTTTGGGGATGAACAGGCCTATGGCACCATCCAGAATGTGATGTGTATCCTTTTCTGTCGTCTTGAAATCACTGATCCAGCTCTCACTTCCTACCCACTGGTACCCAGTCAAATTGTAGTAAGATAGCTCCTTTATTAGCACATGCATATCCGTGGCTGCAAGAAAAGCTACAATAACCTTGGATGTAGAAGCCTTGATAATGTCACTTATTTTTTTAATTTTATCTGGAGGATCAGTTCTAAAGAAAGACACAGAGTACTCCAGACAGATGCCCAGCTGCTGTGCAGTTTCTGTGAATGTAGCCATTCCATTATTGCCATAATCATCATTGCTTCTAATAGCTCCAACCCAAGTCCAACCAAAGTGCTTGACCAGCTGGGCCAGTGCTCTGCTCTGATAGTAGTCACTTGGTATTGTTCTGAGGAAGGATGGATATTTGGTTTTGTCACCGAGACAAGCACAGGTGGCCAAGGGGCTGATCTACAAGAAAAAATAAATAAACTCTTATCATAAAGATGTAAGATATAGTGCATTCCCATACTCACATTTGCTGTGAGCTGCTAGAATAATTGCACATTAATAATTATTTTTAAGGACTATAATTATGTTCACTAATCTTACCCACCAGTGGTATATGAAAAGGTCCGATAACAGTAGCTATTGCCATACAAGGAGAAGAAGATGTTCCTCCCAAAATGACCTGCACTTGTGCAGGTCTGGTACATGGTGCCTCAGTGGCCACAGACACAACTTCATTACCATTAACCAAGGCCAGTGCAACCTTCACACTTCTGGTCATACAGTCACAATTATCATAGATCTTATAGCCCAGAGAGATGCCAGGTAGTAGGTCTGTGCTGTTATTAATCTCCTCAATGGCAAAAATCATAGTCTGGGCAAACTGGAACCCTCTGAAATTCAAACTTGATGTAGACAGTTTTAAATAGTTGTACTCATAACAGTACTTGAAACAGAAACAACAGAGTAGAAAATGAAACTATTTTGGTATTAATACCACTGAGTATTTTATTTTTCAAAAGTAAATGTAATTTTATTGCTCAGTTTAATAAACCTTTTTCAGTGCTGTTTCTATATATATACCCACTTGCCCTCAGATATTAAATATAAAAACATTTCTATACCGTAATTTACCTGGTACATTCCAGTGGCAGTGGTTTGTCCATGTAGGTATCCTGTCTGACTTTCCAGCTGCTGTGGAAATATAAGATTGCCCCCACTATAATGTCTCCATCTTTAGATAGCTGTGGGTTCTCAGGATCCCCTCTCTGCTGACACACCAGCTCCTCAGCCTGAGAGAAAGACGCCACAAACAACAACTGTAAAAGTGCCCAGCCCCACTCTGTCCACCTCTGTGTGGACGTCATACTGTCTGAGAGAACTAAACCACTGGGTGGCATCACATGTACCTTAATGTAAATCAGAAGCTGGTACTGGTATTTATACATTTTGGATTTGTTTAAAAAGTAGAGAATCAGTTTTTGATCCCTGTTGACTTACAAGGTTGGGGAGAGCAGAACCCCCCCCCAAAAAAACAATAAAAGTTTAACAAGTTTGAGACTATAGCATATTATACATGTTTTGTGATATTTTGTGACTCCAGACAAGAATATTCAATGAAAAATAAAGCAGGATGAACCTGTAGAGTCAATGACATTTACCAGAACCATACAATAATTGGTTGGGTAAAATCTACAACCTGCACTAATTACATTTTTTGCCACCTGGCTTCAGCATAAACACCTATAAACAGCTGACATAGATACTGTTGTTGATTTGTGGTGATGTCTATCTTTCCCTGTAAATTGCATATAAAATTCACTCTCCTATTAGCTTTGTTTAGTAATGCAGTGTTTTATAATCCTATTCCAGTCTTGTAGGTACATGTATATTTTCACTGTTTGTTTTCACCATGAGGATGATGTCAGGGAAAATGACAAAGAATCATTTTCTCACTTTACTGCAAAAATTTTTAAAAAAGACTTAAATTCTCCTTTTTTTGCCAAGCTTTGTTACCCGGCATATACCCTTTACTGCTCACAGCAAGATTGAGTATACCAGTTGTTTTTGTATTTTCTTGATCAGATGAGCTACCAAGAAGATTACTCAATTTTTCTCAGTAAAGTTAGAGAACTAAAATATAAATGTACTAATTTACAGACATAAGGTAACTAAATTATAAAGGCTAGAGTTTAAAATATCATCGTTTATTGTTGGACATGCATTATTTCTGTATATCCCATTTTTAATAAATAGGCTACATCCCATTTTCATATTGCTGTTCACAGTTTGATGTATATTGTAAAATATCTAAAAGAAGTGTAAATCTTGCTTTAAGAGTCTTGTTCTTCAGGGTATCTACAAACAATTTCATAATTGCCTGGCCTACTGGCCACCATACGTAGCCAACATATCTGTACATAAACCTACAGGTGATAATGAACTCTGTTCCTACCAGAACACTACAGTCAATCATTAGTAAATAGGCTAAATGATATTTTTAATGGTTTACACATGACTGGTTTAACACAGCTCATTTTATATGTTATGGGCTGTTATAAGAATCACGCAACTTATATCATGTTGATGTTTTAAGCTACAATAGCCTATAAGCTACACACAGACACTTAACGAAAATATGAAAATGGGATGTATTTATTAAGCAAACTTAACATGTCCAACAAAATATAAACTCTACAATGCAGCTAGGAAAAATATTACCATAAGAAAAATACGCAATCAATCAAGATTCAGCCTATTGGCAACTGAGGTAACTGCCATGACACTGACATCGATCTCTGTGATAGTCCTCCAATTAAACAGTAATTTTATAGATTTGTGCCACATAAGCATGCAATTCTTGAGTTTGAGATTAAGTATATGTTGGATAACAATATTTCAGTATTGTTGTCATCCAGCTGGGCATCCCTCTGCTTGCTGTTTGATAAATCTGACAAATCTCTGGGGTTCTGTACTGATTACAGTAAGTTTAATAAAGTTACCAAGCCAGATGCTTTTCCTTTACTATGTATGGAAAACTGTATAGACCAGACTGATACAGCCAAGTTTGTCACTAAATTGGGCTTGTAAAAGATGAGTTCCCCTGTCAGCTTGTGCATGGGAAATGTTACTATTTTTAAGACCTACTGGTTAACACATAATAAATAGAATATGGAAACTGAATTAAAGTAATTAGGATAAAACTAAATGGTACAACCTAATAGGCTATGAAGAAACTCAAGACCATGTGCAAACAGTGACAGTAGTGCAAATATAATTACATGTGGGATGTACATCTCCAGTGCATCCATGCACTGTTTAACCACATAGCCGAACGGCATCTTACTGTCAACCTGGCCAAGTGTGACTTCACAGGGTATCAGCTGAATTATTCAGTAATCAAGAAGGAAGCTCTGCCTCTGAACTGGGCTCTTCAACATTGTGATGTGTATCCTAGTTTTGTAGGTGCACCACTGATTTTGTACAGAGACCACAACCTGTTGACATTTTTAAGATCATTACATTGCCCAAACAGTGTTTAATGCAGTGGATGTTATTTTTGCAGTCACACGGTGTGAAGATCAGGCATATTAAAAGGCAAAGGTAATGTTATTCCAGATGTTCTTTCATGTGTCTCTGTGGACTAAATTGCAGGGTTATCTATTTTTGTATATGTTGGAATAAAATCAAAGATTTTTTATTGTCAATTCACTATATGTGCAGGACATACAGAAAAATCAATGATGTTACCTTAAATGATTCACATTGTAGTCTCCCTCTTTGTCATAGCCTTTGAGCCATGTTATGACATCAGATGTCCCTGGCTGGGAGTAAATAAGGAGCACAGCCAAACATATTTCACATAAAACTGGCATCTGTTTTTATCCCTTCACACTGACTGTAGCCATGACCAGAGGTATTATAATTTCAGGTTGTCTGTCTCTACAGCCCATTCCTGTGAGCATGATATGTCAGAAACACCTTGAAAGAATTTCTTCAAATTTGGAAAGAACATCCACTTGAACTCAAGAATAAACTGATTAGAGTTTGTTGGTCACAGTATCCTTAGCCTGTCCCATTCCTATGAATTTGACTGGCTGGGAGAGGCAATACAATCACAAAGTGGTAATTATAGTAAACTTTCTTAAAACCACTTTTCTGAGCTAAATGAGCTAATTATTAGCGTTGGTGTCTCCTACACGATGTACTGTAGCTACTGTGCAAAAGAAACTTGTGGTATATAAGTAAGACACAGTAAATCAGCGCTGACTGGCTGAATCAGACAGTCAAGCAAATACCATAATCTGATTTATTGATCATACTTGCATGATTACAATGATGATGATGACAGCTACTGTTATGCTGAAAACACATCTCTATAGCAACCAAATTTAGTGGAAGTATTAAAGTGAATGTGCCTTTGCAGCCATGCTCTTTAACTTTACATAATGATTTCCCAGTGAGTAACTTATACAGAACCTTGCTTCAAAACCAGAAAGAAGTCTGTGGACTCAGGAGAAAAAATATTGGCTGCCTTTAAAAATAAGGGGAATATTTCCACAAAAAAAATTGGCCCTAAACATTAAAATTGCATGTGTTCATATTTATTCAAGAGTCACAATGGAGATGAGCACCAGAGAGGAATAAGAAAAGCGGCACTGCAGGAATTTGAGCATATGGTCTCAATATGTATTTTAAGGCGTTCTCATTCAGGGATAAAAAAATAAGGGAGAGAATGAAAATTTATACAGATGCCCTCAGTGCCCGATTGACAATCAATGTGACAAAAGGAACTGTGACTGAAATTTAACATCAGGAGATAGCAAGTGTAAAATATGCAGCACTGCTGTCAGCATGGCAGCTGTTTGTCATTTGCACTCCTTGGAGTGCTGTACATCTCTCACATTGAACATACTCATAAAAAAAACAGCATATTAGATTCCAAGTATAGGGAATAAACTAGTTTACATTATTCATAGTGGCCACATAATAATACAGTTCCCCTTTATTTTAAAGTCATGTCCCTTAACAGATTTTGTCTGATTTCTCTTTATATGTCATGCAAAGTTGTTGCAACTACTGCTTCATATTGCATATTTGCTACACTGACAAAAGCTTTTTATATTGGCAATACTCTCTCATTTTTCCATTTTTTTACTTATGTTGTGGTATTTCTGAATATTTCTATGTGGAATAATAACACTGGACCAGCTCTTTACTCTCACGAGGTTACTGGAGGGATCCTGGGAGTTTGCTCATCCAGTCTACATGTGTTTTATGGACTTGGAGAAGGCCTATGACCAGGTCCTTCAGGGTGGGGGTATTCCGGGAGTAGGGGCACTGGAGCCACCGGGACGAGTCATTCGGTCCTTGTATAACCGCGGTGAGAGCTGTGTCCGTATACTCGGCAAGAAGTCAAACATGTTCCCAGTTGGTGTTGGCCAGTGCCAGGGCTGTCCCTTGTCACTAATTCTGTTTGTGATCTTCATAGACAGATGCAGCTCGGGGGAGGAAAGTGTCCGGTTTTGGGACCTCAGAATTGCATCTCTGCTATTTACTGATGATGTGGTTTTGTTGGATTCATCAGACTGTGACCTTCACCTCGATTTGCAGCCAAGTGTGAAGTGGCAGGTTTGAATGTTAGCACCTCTAACGGCTGTGATTCAGTGGGTAGAGCAGTAGTCTCCCAACTAGAGGGATAGAGGGTCAAATCTCGGTGCCTGCAGTCCACAGTGTCAAAGTGTCCTTAGGCAAGGCACTGAACCCCTGCCCCCTGATGGTTAGAGCCATCGGTGCGAGCTGGTGCTGCAGATGGCTGCCTTGGTACTGTACCGGTTCTGTATGTGTGTAACCAAAGCCAAATAAAGGTGATTATCCTTATTATCTTCTAAATCTGAGGTCATGGTGGATTTCTCCTTCTGGGTTGGGAGTGAGTTGCTGCCCCAAATGAAGGAGTTGAAGTGTCTCAGGGTCTTGTTTAAGAATGAGGGTAAAATCGAGCATGAGATTGAACGGCGGAGCAGTAATGCAGATGTTGTACTGAACTGTCGTTCAGGCAAGGCAAAGGCAAAGCTCTCAATTTACCAGTCAGTATACACTCCAGCCCTCACCAATGATCACAAGCTGTGGTTAGTGACCGAAAAAATAAGATTATGAATACAAGTAGCCAAAATGAGTTTCCTTCATAAGGGTGGCCAGACTTACCCTTAGAGATAGGTGAGGAGTTCGGACATCTGGAAGGGACTCAGAGTAAAACCGCTGCTCCTTCACATCGAAAGGGGCCAGTTGAGATGGTTTAGACATCTTATCAGGATGCCTCCAAGGCCCACCCCTCTGGAGGTCTTCCAGGCACATCCATCTGGTAGGAGACCCCGCGGCAGACCCAGAAAACACTGGAGAGATTATACAGTATATCTGATCTGGGAATGTATCAGAATCCTGCCAGAGGAGGTGGAACACATCGCTGGGGAGAGGGATGTCTGGACTATCTTGCGAATACAAAATCACATCAACTAAAGAATTGTTCTGTTAACACAATATAACAGTAGAGATTTTATTTTAGTCACAAGGATCAGCAAAGCAGAAAAAATATTTCAAAAGTGACTAATAATTGTTAATGTCTGTCATTACTCAATGTCTTTCCCATTAAGTATTTCTTTGTGTTATGCTCTGGTCTAAACAAAATTATATAACATTTTGGAAGAAAAATGCAAATGAGTAGCCCATAGCTGGAGGCCAGAATAGCAAATATCTCTACAGCAACACTGAACCTCCCAGGAGAGCTGACATATGCTGGAATAAAAGTGATCCAGACTGCACAGAATATCAACATGCTGAAGGTGATCAACTTGGCCTCATTGAAGTTATCAGGCAGTTTCCGAGCCAGAAAAGCCAGAATAAAACATAAGATGGCCAGAAGGCCTATGTACCCAAGTACAGCCCAAAAGCCTACAGCTGATCCCAGAGCACACTCTAAGATGATTTTGTCCTTGAACTGGGTAAAATTCTTAAATGGAAAAGGAGGAGAAATAGTTAACCAGAGGATACATATAACAACCTGGATGAGAGTGAAAGCCACAACACTGAGTCTCTGCTGTGCAGGCCCAAACCATTTCATCACATTACTGCCTGGAAGTGTAGCCCTGAAGGCCATTAACACCACTATAGTTTTCCCCAGAACACAAGAGATACAGAGGAAAAAGGTGATGCCGAATGCTGTGTGTCGCAGCATGCAGGACCACTCAGAGGGCTGGCCGATGAAGGTCAGAGAACACAGGAAACACAGAGTCAAGGAGAAGAGCAGCAGAAAGCTCAGCTCAGAGTTGTTGGCCCTGACAATAGGAGTTGTCCTGTATGTGAAGAAAATGGCTGCCACAACAGCAGTCATGCATGTTCCAGATAAGGCCGCTGCAGTGAGCAGTACTCCCATAATTTCTTCATATGATAGAAACTCTGCCTCCTTCTTTACACAGGCATCTCTTCTTTCACTGGACCAGGATTCAGGGTGGCATCGCTCACATGTGATAGAATCTGAAAAAGTTATTAAATCTGATGTCAAACTTAAACAATACATTTAAGTTTTTCTACATTGCATTTTTCAGTTTTGTTTTATATGAACAGATGTAAATTTGACACTTAAGTCCCACATAAATAGTCTTTGCATCTTGTATCTAATTGACTCCAGAAATTACTATGACTTGTGAATTATTACTCGTTCAACATTTTTATATGAGGAAACTTCATTTCCTTGATCATTTTTAATCCTTTAGCACATCACAGCATGCATCCGCAAACCACAAAATAAAACAGCACACTATGCCAATCCATACCAAATGTTGTACCTTTGTATGTAAAGATTTCAAAGCCCCTGTGCTTAAAAGACTTTTTGTTCAATGTCAGGTTATTTGCTTAACTAAAAACTTGTTAGCAAGCAAGATAAATGATGTTCATAATATTAGCAGTTATACACTTACAGTTAACAACTGGTGCTTTATTAGTTACTATGCTAAAAGTTACATTACTATGCTAAAATTGACACAGTGTAATACAAGAGTCCTTCAATAAATCCTCCTTGATAAAGGAAAAGATATTCAGTATTTAGTTTTGTTTCAAGTAGTTGGCCATGATCAAGGCTGTAGCTTTTGCTGCTGCATTGCACTGCATCATACACAAGGGTGTTTATTATTTAGCAGAGTCTCACTGCCATAATTTGGATGGACAATATAACACAAACACCTTTGTGAACCTGGGATTATGTTTAAGGTCTTAAAATTTGAGCCCGAAAAAATAATTAGAACTATTTTTTTTGAATATAAAAAGTGAATCCAGGCCTCACAGACCCGAAGAGACCACAAAGACCTGTCATGTCGCTTATTTCTCCCTCTGCACATCTGATACAGTCATAGCAGCAGACAGGTTTTCCTTTCTGGAGAACCTTACGACTTCCTGGGGGACATTTCTCACTGCAAACTGACACAGGCACCTGCATGATACGGTAACAATAATACAGTTAGGATGATTATACTGTAAATAATAACTACAGTGATCACATTGTAGCTTACCTGGTTTGAGTTCTCTGCCCAAATTAAATATTTCTTTTGCAGACTCAGCTGTTTGTCTGCAGGTAATGATGCATCATAACGACCAACTGTGACAAAGTCTACAATGCCATTTTCTGTTGGCTGCCAGTTTATAATTTCATACTTTGCTGGTGGGTCTCCATTCTCATTAAAGTAAATCTCATCTCCTTCCTTGGTTTTGAAATGAATATTTCTTATGTGCTGTAAAATCTATGAACATAGGTACTGATTAAGTTATTACAGCAAACATTGTGTAGGCCCAATAGGATAAGACATTTTTTCAAAATCTTAACTGCTTTTTATTTCAGGTTGAACTCACTGTGAGTGGATCTAGCTGCATCTTATTGTTACATGTTTCATTACAGCCAAGAATACTATGAAGTGCATGTGCCACAGCATACACTCCTTTATAGATATTGTCAAATATAGGCATGAGTGACATATCAGTGAAGCTGTTTTTCACTCCAGTCACATCTTCATGTCCAGTACATTCTCTCTTATTCTCTGCTGATGAGTTTGACTGCTTGAACTTACAGTTAAATAGAGTCTCCCAGAACTCTGTAAACATTTCATTACTAGATGAACTGAGAGACTTCACGTTTAATATGAACTCTCTCATACCACTGACATGTGCTTCGGGGATGGACAGGCCTATGGCACCATCCAGAATGTGATGTGTATCCATTTCTTTTGTTTGGGAATCAAAGATCCATCCATCACTTCCCACCCACTGGTATCCAGTCAAGTTATAGTGAGACAACGCACCTAACAGCACATTCATTTCCATGGTTGAGACTAAAACTACAATCACCTTGGAGGTGGAAGCATTGATAATGTCAATTATTTTTTTAATTTTATCTGATGAATCTGTTCTAAAGAAAGACACAGAGTACTCCAGACAGATGCCCAGCTGCTGTGCAGTCTCTGTGAATGTAGCCATAGCATTATTGCCATAATCATTATTGCTTCTAATAGCTCCAACCCAAGCCCAACCCAAGTGCTTGACCAACTGGGCCAGTGCTCTGCTCAGATAGAAATCACTGGGTATTGTTCTGAGGAAGGATGGGTATTTGATTTTGTCACTGAGACAAGCACAGGTGGCAAAGGGGCTGATCTACAAGAAAAAGAAATGACCTCTGAAGATAAAGATTTAAGACAGAGAACAATCACACATAGTTGCTTTGACCAACTGACAATGAATAATTATGTGCAGCAAACATAATGACATATTTACTAATGGTACCCACCATTGGGAGATAAAACGGCCCAGTGACAGTAGCTATAGATATGCATAAGGAAGAGGTCCCTCCTATAATGGCCT